>NC_037677.1:5814250-5961962 GCF_003255815.1 Theropithecus gelada | reverse complement strand
AAGGAAGGAAGGAAGGAAGGAAGGAAGGAAGGAAGGAAGGAAGGAGGAAAGGAGGAAAGGAGGAAAGGAGGAAAGGAGGAAAGGAGGAAAGGAGGAAAGGAAGGAAGAAAGGAAGAAAGGAAGAAAGGAAGAAAGGAAGGAGGAAAGGAGGAAAGGAGGAAAGGAGGAAAGGAGGAAAGGAGGAAAGGAGGAAAGAAAGGAAGAAAGGAAGAAAGGAAGGAGGAAAGGAGGAAAGGAGGAAAGGAGGAAAGGAGGAAAGGAAGAAAGGAAGAAAGGAAGAAAGGAAGAAAGAAAGAAAGAAAGAAAGAAAGAAAGAAAGAAAGAAAGAAAGAAAGAAAGAAAGAAAGAAAGAAGAGCAAATGATGAGTGCAAATGGGGAAATTTTGGTATGTGAAAAAGGAAAGTTGAGGGAGTGCAAAAGCCAAGGAGAAAGTTGAGAGTAAGTGAGAAAGAGCCATCAAGTGAATAAGCCACCTGACCTAATTCTCAGTATCTCCAGGGGTTAGGTGGCAGCAGAGGTAGAGGACTGTAGATTTTGTCTGCAGTCTGTAGAGGTAGCACCTCATCTTTCCATCTCTGATACTGGTCTGCACTACAAATTATGTAACTTCTTTCTTTCCTTTTTTTTTTTTGTTGAGACAGGGTCTCACTCTGTCTCCCAGGCTGGGGTGCAGTGAAGCAATCTCGTTGCAGCCTTTCCCTCCTGGGCTCAAGCGATCCTCCCAACTCACACTCCCGAGTAGCTGGGACCACAGGCGCACACCACTATGCCCAGCTAAATTTTGTACCTTTTGTAGAGACAGGGTCTCTCTATGTTGCCCAGGCTGGTCTCAAACTCCTAGGCTCAAGTGATTTGCCCACCTCATCCTCCCAAAGTGCTGGGATTATAGGCGTGCACCACCATGCCCAGCCTAGCTGTGTAACTTTCAACAAGTGACTAAGATTCTCAGCCTACATGTCTTGATCACTGAATGAGATTATAATACCATGCAAAGGAATGTTATAAAAAATCTTTGGTAAAATAAAAATAAAAAACTTGGCTGGGGGTGGTGGCTCATGCCTGTAATTCCAACACTCTGGGAGGCCGAGGCAGGTGGATCAGTTGAGCCCAAGAATTTGAGACCAGCCTGGGCAACATTGCAAGACCCCATCTCTATAAAAAATACAAAAATTAGCTGGGCACAGTGATGCACGCTTATAGTTTCAGCTACTCAGGAGGCTGAGGCAGTGAGGCAGGAGGATAGCTTGAGACCAGGAAGTCAATGCTGCAGTTACTGTGACTGGGCCTCTGTACTCCATCCTGGGTGACAAAGCAAGACCCTGTCTCAAAAAACAACAAAACAAAACAAAACAACTCTGTACTAAAAGATGGTATTACACTTTTCAGGCTGGTAAATCCAAATCTAAAGAAGCTCAGATTCTCACAAGAGTCAACTTCACCTAACCTCTGGTTCCAACAAACTCTTTCCAGTCTCCCACAGGGATTTCCTCTGGGAGTCAATGAGCTTAAGGTATTGTGAAATTTGGCTAGGGGTCTGGGAGGAATTCTTTTCATTTCATGTTACAGACAGAGCATCTGAAATGAGAAGGGACCACAGTGAGCCAGTGACTGAAGCAGGAGGAAGATTCTGACACCCAGAGCTTTCCCTTCAACATTTCCTTCTGTTTATTCCTTATCTAGACTTCCATTTTCCTACCCCATAGATACCCACTCTTACGCCCCTAACTTGCCTTCAACTCCTCTACTGTCTTGTAAATGTCCCATGTGTGCTTGAAAAAAGAGTGGGCTCTGCTATTGTTGGAATCAAATTTGTTAATTGTGGTTATGACATTTGATTATTCTTACTGATTTTCTGTCTGTTTGACCTATCCATCATAAAGGAAGACACTGCTAAAATTTCTCATTATGATAGTAGATTTCTAAATTTATTCTTGTTTTGTCAATACTTGCTTTGTATATTTTGAAGTTATGTTGTTGGGTGCATAGAAGTATGTAAGTGTTATGTTTTCCTGGTTCTTGTTTTGTATATTTTGAAGTAATGTTTTTGAGTGCATAACATATAGCATTTTTATGTTTTCCTGGTGAATTGAACCTTTAGCAATACATACTGACTTCTGTATTTCTATTAATGCTTTTGCCTTGAAGTCTGATGTTAACATAACTCCTTGGAATCAATTGTCCATTCCTTTAGTTTCAAACTTTTGGAGCCTTTATGCTTTAAGCATGTCTCTTATAAACAGCATATAACTGCATATTTTAAAAAATATATGTAGTCCAACATTCTTTAACTACAGTTAGTCTATTTACATTGGTAATTATTACTGATATAGTTTGATGAATTTCCACTGTCTTATTTTGTTCTTTACTTTTTACCTTCTCTTTCTATGCATTTTCCCCTTCTTTTGATTTAAGTAAGTTTTTATCCTATTTTATTCTTTTTTTCCAATAGCTTGTAAGTTATTCACTTTACTCTGTCATTTTAGATGTAATTTTTAACATTTTAACGTGAATCCAGACTTTATAAAGCCCAGATTTAACCAATAAAATAGCCTTCCTCTCAAATAATAAATAACCTTAGAACAAATTGCCTCCACAAACCTTTTCTACACAGTTCTGTCTTCTTCCTCCTTGCTTCTTTGTGTGCATTTATGTTTGCTATTTGAAAGAATTTCCTGAAAGTAAAAGTGAGATTTTTTAGAAGGCTGACATGAGGGCAGCAATGGTAGACTTTCATGTGACTCCTGTCCCACCACCTTGAGCTGTGTGGTTTAGGCGACTTACTTAATCTCTCTGAACCTCAATCTCTTGCTTTGTAAAGCGGGGATGACAATATCCACCTTTCAGAGCCATAATGAGCACTGAAGGTAATATATGCAAAGAAGCAGCACATATGCAGGGATCAGATATCATAGTTATTATTACATAGATAACCCCAAATGGAGGGCCTGGGCCCTCTGACTTCTTCAAAGATAATAATCTGAACTAAACCACAACATCACACAAACACCTCCCAGCACCCAGATAGTTTAGATATAGCTCCACCTCTTTGTGAGAGAGAACCTTCAACAGATAGGTGAAAAGCATGCTCCTTCCTGAAGATTATGATTCTGGGTGTTGGAAAAGCACTGAACTAGGAGTCAGGGAACCTGGTGATCTGTTGTAATCCAAGGCTTGCCACAAACTTGTGGAATGACCACAGTCTCAGTGCTCTTATCTATAAGATGTAGAGGTTGGCCTAAATGATCTTTAAGGTCTCTTCTCGTTCTCATATTCTATCATACCATTAAAAGGGATGTTTGACATGTTCCGTGGTATTTTATTTTGCACCCACACCACTTACTTTCTAAAGGCCTAAACTGCTGGTTTGAGTTTCCCAAGGAAGCGAGAGACAACCTTTGATATTATGCATATCTTTGGAGTTCTTATTAAACAGTAAACCTCACCTGACAATCAAAGATAGCCTCTGGCTCCAACATCTTCTTTCCAGTCTCCTATAGGGATTTCCTCTGGGAGTCAACGAGCTTAAGGTGAAATTTGGCTAGGGGTCTGGGAGGAATTCTTTTCATTTCATGTTACAGACAGAGCATCTGAAATGAGAAGGGACCACAGGGAGCCAGTGACTGGAACAAGAGGAAGATTCGGATCTCTGACACCCACAATCTGTCTGATTCTGACGCAGAAGATGAACCACGTTAGAGCAAGAACCAGACTCTCTTTACCCAGTGGCCCAAGTTCTTGATGCATACCTGTGTCCCTTGTAAAGCTCAGTGAATCATCATCTAGACATTTCCTGTGCTCCGTGCGTTATTCTAATCTTCACTGGGTAAAAGTAGAGCTTAAAGCTCTGATATATGGATAGGAAAGAGAAGAGCGATGAAGCCTTTACCCAGGGCTGGCTGGGCTAAGAGTAAAACAACTTGACCTTGATTCATCCAAGGGGCAAAGAATCTTATCTCAGACTTGGTCCACATCCTTTATAAGCCTCTTTTTCCTTTATCTTTCATGTTGCTCATATGGGCTGCAGGGGCCAAATGAGTTTTCTTTCACTTTGAACATCAGAGAAAAAAACAACGACAAAAAGTTACTCAACCCACAAACGTTTCTCACTCACCCACCTTTCCTCCAGCCAGTGACGTTTTCACGGCACCCTGTTAGATGCTGAGTGAGAAAGCGTCGGGGCACAAACCGCTGTGGATGCAGATTGAGCAGTGCTCACTGTGCACTGGAGGCATGGGGGTCCTGTCGTCATGAAGCGGGCAGATGGAGGGAGGACTGAGCGAGCAGCCGGGACTTCGCGCACTGGAAACTCTCACTACTCCAAGTGTGGCCTGGGGATCTGCAGCCCTAGCATCATGTGGGAACTTGTTAGAAATAGCCTCAGCCTCCACGCCTGCCCTGTCAAATCCCAAACTGCAAGATCCTAGGGGATCTGCACACACGCTGCTGTCAACAACCTCAGCACCGTCCTGCTGGCTCTAGAGCAGCCAACCGGGATGTCCTTCTTCTTCAGCAGTGGCATCCACTCTCTAAAATGACTGTCCCTCACGTCTCCTTCCAGGGTTGGTATTTCTGGTTAACTCAAGGGACACAACAATTCTACTAATGAAGTGGTAAAAAGTAAAGGGACACCTTTCAGATTATGGGAGTGGAGCGGCGGGTATGTGGCAAAATCAAATAAAGAGGGCTCATGACCCCACGTCAGGGAAGAGCCGCTGGCCTGCTGTTTATCTTTACTGTGAATAGGGTCTCTTTTTGTTTGTTTGTTTTGTTTTGTTTTCACTTAACCTCAGTGGCAAGAAAAATATGGCCTCTTGCCCGGAGGAGCAGAGAGTGACGCAGAAGGCAAAGACCACCTCATTTCACCAAGTTCCTCGGCTTTTATTTAAAATCCAAGACATAGAAGCTGCACATTTGTCCTTCTGGGAAAAGCGACGAGTGACTGAGAGCAGAGTCCAACAGTCAAAAGGAGAGAGCAGGTGCCTGGGAGTCAGAAAAGCTGGCTTGAATCCCTAAATCTGTCGCTGTTTGTCATGGGTTAGGTCGTTCTGGTCATCTATGGCAGGAGGACTACAAACGCCTGGCTTTTCCCTTTCCAGCGGGCACACAAGGAGACAGAGAAGTTGAATCTCTAGCAGTCCATTGAAAGGGAACCCCACAGTGCAAAGAGAAGCATTGTCGAGGACTCTTTATCTGCACCCTCCGTTCTCCCAGACCTGTTCCATGATGCATTCCAGAAGAGGTAGCTCTCCATCACAGTCACTTGCGATTGCCAAGGTGTCAGCCAGACAAGGCAAAAGCTCCCAAGGGGTGTTACCCTTCAGCTGCATACAGAACTCTTAGAGGCAACAAATTCACAAGGAAAGATACACCCATGATCATGTATTTCAGCCACAATGATGCAGGTGAGGTGGAAAAGGACGAGGAACAAGTGGGATTCTGTCCATGTCTGAGCGTTCACGGCAAAATCCAATGTAAGATGTGGAACACGCTCAACACCAGAAGAGCTCGGTTTGACTCTGTGCCTGTGCCCTTGGTGTGGGTCCCAGGCCAAAGCCCTCAGCATTTTCAGGGTTAATGAAAACTGCTGGCTGTCTCTTTTTCCCTCTGCCCACATAAAAGGCACAAAAACTAAAGGCAAAGGCCACCTCACTGCAGAGACCGTGGTTCAGGATTTTCCTCCTGGGAGCCCCGATTTCTTTTCTTTTCTCACCTTAACAGTGTCCAGAGTACTTTTAGTGCCAGAATGGAGATACAGCCTGCTCAGAGCCACATGTGGGGCCCACCACTCAGGAACAAAGAGAGAGACAGATACTAAGCATGCGTGCAACAGAGAAAATCCAGCCCACAGAAACCGTGTGCAAGAGCGGCTCCGTCCAGCCTGAATGTGGCTTTGGGAAGCCCACTTAGAACTTGGCCTGCCGCCAGTCACCAACTCAGAGCCTACTGCCGTGAAGGCAGGCCCTGACTCTCCATCCCTGCCCACACAGGGAGACCCAGGGCAAACAGAAAGCCCGTGGGGGGGCCCAAGGGACCCTTGGCTCTCTCAGGGTCCCATTCAAGTTTCTGGGCTAGTCCTGGCAGACTAAATACCACTGAGTTGCCTGGTGGGAGTAGGTGCTGGGCAGGGTGGACAGGAGCCCCACTGCTTCTCAGCCCTGTGCCAACCCCTTTGGGTAAGACCCTAAAGCAGGGTGGGGAGCCCCAATTTCTAAGCCTTGAGTGTTTACCACCCTACACCCCCACCTCCAACTCCCGAATTGATCATCTCAAATTTTCCCACAGTCCGTAGACACCAGACACTTCAAATACTCTCAGAGAAGAAGGTGATGTCTACATCCAGAATTGTGCCAATACTTTAAAATTACGGGGAGAAAAATATTCCCCTTCCCCTCTTCTAAGGAAAATTCTGTCTGCCTCCCAAGCTCCCAGGTCCCTTGTGGTGTGAGCTGGGGGAGTGCATAGAGCTGGGAATTGGAAAATATTCTGGGAGAGAATTATTTATGTTGAGAAGACCCATTGGGAGAAGGAGGAAGTGGGTCTGGAAAGACAGGAGGAAGTGTAAAGGCAGAGAAAAGCCCTTGTTAGCTGAATTTTGAGAAGTAATTTTTAGCATTCTTAGTGAGTAAAACTAGAGAATGAGGGCAGTTGTGTGCTGTCTTAAAAAATAAAAGAATGATAATATAGGGAAAGATGATTTCAACATTTTGGAGTCATATAAATGGAATCCTCCTTTGTTATTACTGTGCAAGACTTTTAGACAAATTATTTTTTATTCTTTTTTTGGATGTTGTTCTGTTGCTGCTTTTATAACACTATGCTGAGAAGGGCTAAAAGAAATCCCAAATTTATTCCCATTAGATTGAAAAAGAGCAACCCTCCAGCGTACCTTTCCACACACTCTTCTACCTCCTGCTGCCTTCAGGTGATCTTTGGCACTTCCTGGCAAGGCCTTTCAGGGAAAAGGATTACAGTCAAGCTCTTTAGTGGTTACTGAGCTACAGACCTGGAGGTGTCATGTTTCTAAATTCCAGGAAGGATTCTTTATGAAAGGAAAGTCTGTGAGAATAAGAAGTTCTGGAACCTCCCCTTGTCCCCGCATGACCTCTTCAGACACTCAGATTAATTTATGATGACTCTGAAAATGCCCATTACCTCATCTAGCAAAACACACCCTCATGAAATTAAAGAGTTTCTAAGGTCACAAAACAGCTTCCAAGACAATTTGTCGCCTTCTTTTCAAATTGATGTGTTTAGAAATGTTCTTGGCTTGTGATTGGCATTTCAGATTCCAAAAGCATCTGTGGTCAATCCTGGCTGTTTGTGCGAATGAATAATTACAAAAGAGTTGCTAAGTATGCTTCTCATTGATTTTGTTGAGCTAAAATTACTTATAAAGAAAGGCACAGATCTGAGGCATACAATTTGATGAGTTTTGACAAATGTGTACAGCTGCATAAATGTTTTCATCACTTCTGCCTTCTGGTCAATACCCACCTACCACAAGAAACCACTGTCTGCTTTCTGTCTCTGGATATAACTTTTGTCTTTTTTTGGACTTCATATAAATGAAAGCAAAGTGTGTGCACTACTTTGTGTTTAGCTTATTTTGTTCAACATAACATTTTTGAGATTTATCATTATTTCCCATATCAATAGTTCATTATTTTTTATTTTTGAGTGGTTTCTATAGTATAACTATATCATAAGCTACTTATCTGTTCTCCCAATGATGGATATTTGAATTATTGGGTTGATTATTATTAATAAAGCTACTATGTCCTAGAATGGAAGGGGCTTAATAAAAGAAAGAAGTAAATAAATATTTTATAAAAGTCTTTCTGTAGACATATCCCTTCATTCCTCTTAGATAAATACCTAGGAGTAGAATTGCTGAATTGTAGGGTAGATATATATTTAACTTCAATAAAAATACTTTCTTTTTGTTTGTTTGTTTGTTTTTGTTTGTTTGTTTTTGAGACAGAGTCTCACTCTGTTGCCCAGGCTGGAGTGCAGTGGCATGATCTCAGCTCACTGCAACCTCTGCCTCCTGGGCTTAAGTGATTCTCCTGCCTCAGCCTCCAGAGTAGCTGGGATTGCAGCCATGCACCACCATGCCTGGTTAATTTTTGTATTTTTAGTAGAGACAGGGTTTCACCATGTTGACCAGGGTGGTCTCGAACTCCTGACTTCAAATGATCCAGCTGCTTCAGCCTCCTAAAGTGCTGAGATTACAGGCATGAGCCACCATGCCCAGCCAAAATACTTTCAAATAGTGTTCCAAAGTAATTGCATTACTTACACTGCCACCAGTAATGTAAGAGAGTTCCGGTAGCTCTACTTCCTTTCCAGTGTTTGGTTTATCAGTCTTTTATCAATTTCCTCCATTTCCCTAATGGGCTATCTCATCATGGTTTTCGATTTGCATTTTATTGATACCCGATATTAAGCACACTTTCAAGTGTTTATTGATAATCATATATCTTCTTTGGGGAGGTGGCTGTTCAAGTCTTTGCCCATTTATTGGGCTGTTTGCCTTTTACTATTGCTTTGTTGTTCTTTATATATTCTGGACACAAGTGTTTGTGACAAATAAATATATTGCAAATATTTTCTCTCAGTCTTTTTCATTTTCTTAATGTCTCTGAATGAGTAGACATTTTCAATTTTTTTCTTTTATAGTTAGTGCTTTTGCATCCTCTATAAGCAATCTTTGCCTATCTCCAACCTGCAAAGTCATTTGCCTTTATTTTCTTCTAAAATCTTTGTAGTTTTGCCTTTTATGGTTACATCTATAAGGTATAGACCTAGTATGTAGATCTTTATCTTTATACAAATAATAAAATTAATTCTTGCATAAGAGGTGAGGTTTTTTCTCATACATTTATCCATTTGTTCCAGAAGCATTTGTTGAAAAGATTTTTGCTTTCTCATTGAACTTCCTTGGCACATTTATTTGTTTAAAAAAAAAATCAGTTGAACAAACATGAGTGAGTCCATTTCAGGACTTTCTGCTCTGTTTCATTACTGTTTGTCTTTATGCCAATACTATGCTGCCTTGATTTCCATAGTTTTATAGAAAGCCTGAATATCAGATGTCATGAATCCTCTAAATGTGTACATCTTTCTGATTGTCTTAGATATTCTAGGTCTTTTGCATTTCTAAGGAGGTTTAGAAATAACTTCCGAATTTCTACTAAATATTGTGTTGGATTTTTAAACTGCAGTTGCCTTGAATTAATTGATCAATTTAAGGTAAATAGATTTTTTAAATGAATGTTCCAATCTATAAAGATTGTATATTTTTCCATTTGCTTAATTCTTTTAAAATATGTCTCAGCAATATTTCAGAGTTTTCAGTTTAGTGGTATTACAAGTTTTTGGTAGACTTATTTATAAACATTTTATGTTTTTTGATGTAATTGTAAATACAATTGTTTTTAATTTTTAATTTTCTAATTGGTTGTGTCAGTATATAGAACTACAAGTGATTTCATATATATATATATATATATATATATACTGAAATTGCTAACTTGCTAAATTCTAGTAGTCATTTTGCAGATTCCTCAGTAATTTTATGTAAACAATCATGTTATCTGAGAATAATGTTCCTTATCTTGGAATCTACTTCCTGATATTAATATAACCACACCAGCTTCCTTATGCTTACCTTTGTAGATTATGTCTCTTTCTATCCTTTTTTCTCAACCCATCATTTTTATTGTATTTAAAGTGTGTTCTCTTGAAGACAGCATATAATTGGGCCCTGCTGTTTAATCCAGTCTGAAAGTTTCTGTCTTTTAATGTATGGATTTTTGTCCGTTTATATTTAATGTAATTACTGATAGGACTGGCTTTAAGTTCACCTTCTTGCTATCTGTTTCTTAGTTGTTCCCTTTCTGTTTTTATTACTCTATTCTTCCTTTTCTCTCTTCAGTTTGGCTCACCAAATTTAATATTCTTTTTAGCTACACTCTTTGTGGTATTATTTGGTGGTTTCTCTAGGCTATTCAGTATGCATCCTTAGCTTATCACAATCTACTTACTTAATATTGTATCATTTTCGATATGATATAAAAACCTAAAACAGTACAATTCCGTTCTTCCTAACTTTTATACTAGAACTGCATGTTCAACAGAACCCACCATACCATATTATTATTTTTGTTTTAAACAGTTGTCTTTCAAAGATGTTAAAAACAAAAAGTGGTCTTTTCACTTATCTAAATATTTATCAATGTTCTTTATTACTTCATGTAGATTTATGTTGCTAGCTAGTGTAATTTCTCTGTTGCTTGAAAATTTTTCTTTAGCATAATGCAAATGTGCCATAATAAATTCTCTAAGCTTTCTTTTATCTAAAAATACACTAAATTCACCCTCATTTTTGGAGGATATTGTCTCTAGGTAGATTTCAAGGCTGATGGGGTTTTTTCTTTTAAAACTTTGCATATGTTGTGCCATCGTTTTCTGGCTTACATTGTTTCTATTGAGAAGTCAGCTGTTATTCATCATTGTTCCCCTGTAGGTATGTGTCCTTTCCCTCTCACCGCTTTTAAGATGTTCTCATTATCTTTGGTTTTCAGCAGTTTACCTGTGATGTATCTAGATGTGCTCTTTGGTTTTCAGCAGTTTAGCTGTGATGTACCTAGATGTGCTCTTCTTTATCCGTATCCTGCTTGGTGCAGTGAACATCTGGATCTGTAAATCCATATCTGTCATCAAATTTCAAACATTTTTGGCCATTATTTCTTCATATATTTTTTCTGCTCCATTCTTTCTCTCCTCTCTCCTTGGGATTCAATGAAATGTAGGTTAGGCTCTTTGATATTGTCTCACAGGATGCCAAAGGTCTATTCTTTTTCAAATTTCTTCTGTTCATCAGTTTGGATAATTTCTATTGATTTGCCTTCAAGCCCTGGCTAGGCTCATTTCAGATACTGTAACTTTTAGTTTTATTTTCTTATTTTTAAAAATATTGGTTGGCCATGGTGGCTCACACCTGTAATCCCAGCACTTTGGGAGGCCGAGGCAGGTTGATCACCTGAGGTCAGGAATTCGAGACCAGCCTGGCCAACATGGTGAAACCCTGTCTCTACTAAAAATACAAAAATTAGCCAGGCATGGTGCCATGCACCTCTAATCTTAGCTACTTGGGAGGCTGAGGCAGGAGAATCACTTGAACCTGGGAGGCAGAGGTTTCAGTGAGCGAAGATCACACCACTGCACTCCAGCCTGGGCAACAGAGGAAGACTGCATTTCAAAAGAAAAACTTACTAGTTTTCATTTATCTACTGAGATATCCTATTGTTACACTCATTACAACCATTTTTTCTTTAAATTAGCAGTTGGCAATTTTTTTCTGAAAGGGTCAGAGAGTAAATATTTTAGGCTACCTGGCCATGTTACTCCACTGCAACTACTCAACTCTGCCATTATAGCAGAAAAGCAGCCATAGACAAAATGTAAATAAATGGGTGTGTCTTTCTTCCAATAAAACTTTATTTATAAAAATAAACCACTGACCATGGTGGCTCACTCCTGTAATCCTAGCACTTTGGGAGGCCGAGGCAGGTGAACCACCTGAGGTCAGGAGTTCAAGACCAGCCTGGCCAACGTGGCGAAACCTCATGTCTACTAAAAACACAAAAATTAGCCGGACATGTTGGCGCATGCCTGTAATCCCAGCTACTTGGGAGGCTGAGGTAGGAGAATCGCTTGAACCCAGGGGGCAGAGGTTGCAGTGAGCCAAGATTGCACCATTGCACTCCAGCCTGGGCAACAAGAGCAAAACTCTGTCTCAAAAATAAATAAATAAATAAATGGCAGCAAATCTGCAGGTCGTAGTTTACTGACCTCTGCTTTAAGACATTGAGCATACTTATTACAACTGTTTTAAACTCCTTTTGTGCTAATTCCAAAATCTGGGTCAATTTAGGGGTCTGATTTTTTTTTTTTTTTTTGACAGACTCTCACTCGCTCTGTAACCCAGGCTGGGGTGCTTGGCTCACTGCAACCTCCACCTCCCAGGCTCCAGCAATTCTCCTGCCTCAGCCTCCTGAGGACCTGGGACTACAGGCATGCGCTGCCACACTCGGCTGATTTTTTGTATTTTTAGTAGAGATGGGGTTTCACCATGTTGGCCAGACTGGTCTCTAACTCCTGACCTCAGGTGATCTGCCTGCCTTGTCCCCGCAAAGTGCTGGGATTACAGGCATGAGCCACTGCACCCAGTCAGTCTTACGGGTCTGTTTCTATTGAGCACTTTTTTGAGTAGGTCAAGTAGGTCACATTTTCCTGTTTCTTTACATGTCTAGATTTTCTTTTAACTTGCTGGATATTATGAACTACACATTATAAAGGGTCTGGATTATCTTATGGTCCTTTAAAAGGTAATACATTTTGCTCTGACAGGCAGGTAAATGACTAGCACATCCTCTTGTCTATTAGGCTTGGTTTTAATCTTTGTAAGGGCGGGTCTATTTCGGTTTTGAAATTCATCCTAGGGATATCTCTTTCTCTAGAGCAGGACTGGAAAACTACAACCCACAGCTCAGACACCTGTTTTTATAAATAAAACTTAGTATAACTATTCTTCTCTTAGCCCTCACAATGGGCGATCAGGGCTAAGTCTCTCTAAGTTCTGCCCTGTTCAGGTTCAGACCAGCTCTTGGCTAAGAACCTGGGGTGGACCCCTACACATACTTTTTGAGCACCCTTCATGTAGTGCCCTCTCCAGAGCCCCACCCCACAAATCCCAGTCATGTCACGTCAATGAGCCCACCACTCTGCTTGGGCTCCACTTGGGTGCTGCCTGGGAGGAAAGCACCCCAGGAAGGAAGCCAGGGCAACCGTGGGCGCCTCTCGTGTGTTTCCCTCCTCCCAAATCATGTAGCCCTGACCTGCCTGTTGTTCAGCACCTGAAAGCACTTGCTGCATACATTTGGGCTGGTTTCACAGCTGTTTCAGCAGAAACATAAGTTTTGGTCCCAGTTACTCTGTGATGGCTGGAAGCAGAAGTCTTCACTGGGTTTTCTGATTATTATCCATGTCTGGCTTTAGCAACAGATTTATCTTCTGATACGTAAAATATTGGTTGGTGTTGATCTATAATAAGTGCCAACAAATGGTACCAGTGATATGAGAAGTACAGAGAGACAATCTTTTGCGGGAGTTAAAGGTTAAAGTAAACGTCAGTCCAGTCTCTATCTGAATTACCATTCTCTTTTTCTGGACAGTGAAAAAAAGGAAAGGAACAGAACTACCATCTATTCTACCTCTGTTATTTTCTGGGCTTTCATCAAGTTACCTTAGTATATTATTTGCTGTAATCATTAAATCAATAAAATAATTATTATTACACCACAAAACTGAGCCTTAGAGAAGTAAAACAATAAAACTATGTAGCTTGTAAACTGCTGGAGCTAGAAGTTAGAAACCCATCTTTCTCCCTTCCCACCATGCTGCTGCTCTTGCCTTATCATGAGATTACCAGAATTTATTGAGCACTTACGCTGCCTGTTCCACTGTAATTTCCAGCCCATGGAGCCCATTTAAATTGCCTTTGCTTAGTCCTTTGTTGGTTAGAGATGGGCCAAGTTGTCTGATTTCTCCCTACCTTCGGTTCCTTTTGTTTTGTTTTGTTTTCTTTTCTTTTCTTTTTGGAGACAGACTCTCGCTGTGTCACCCAGGCTGGAGTGCAGTGGCGTGATCTCGACTCACTGCAACCTCCGCCTCCTGGGTTCAAGCGATTCTCCTGCCTCAGCCTCTCAGCCTCCCGAGTAAGTGGGACCACAGGCACATGCCACCACACCTGGCTAATTGTTTTGTATTTTTAGTAGAGACTGTGGTTTTCACTAGGCTGGCCAGGCTGGTTTCGAACTGCCGATCTCATGTGATCTACCCTTGGCCTCCTAAAGTGCTGGGATTACAGGCATGAGCCACTGCGCCCAGCCTCACTACCTTCAGTTCTTAGGGGTGTCAGGAGAGTCCTGAGTCATTGGATGGGGATGGTCTTCTAGATGACAAGATGCTGGGCAGAAAGTAAGTGCATAGAGAAGCTTCACTCAACCTGAACGACTAATACACAACCGGCCAACCCACAGCCATGAGTACAGCCAGCAGCCCTTATCAGCCTCCGTGTGGGCTTCCATCCATGGAGAGGCCACAGACTCCTGCTTTCCTGCCTCTTCCTGTCCCTGTCATCTCCCCGTCCACTTCTTTTATGCAGCATGTGATATTTCCCCCCCAAATCTAATCTCTTAAAGCAGAGAAACTGTTGCAAAGTAGGCAACGGAATTATTTTTCTGATTAGACCTGTGCCACTTTTCCTTGTAACAGTTGAATGTTTGGCCGCTGCTTCTGGTGTCTTCAGTGAGATTCCAGGGTCCATTTTTCAGACAGAGGGAGGGTAGGGTCTTCATAATATAAGAAGGTATTTGGTGAACTCAGAGGTGAGCAGGTGGGTGAGAAACACACATTTCCTATTTGCCAGACATTGAGTGAAGTTCTTTCTGTATATTTCTCAAAAAATGGCACAGAGTCATTAATTATAGAAAGTCTAACAATTTGTATATCCTGAAAAGTATTTTGCACAGACACATTTTGCCCCTCAATTAAATGTACGTAACTTTGCTCCTTCCTTTCTTCACTTTCCTTGGCCCTCCTCTCTCCGTACTTGCTTGACATGAGGCATATTCAGAACAAAACCTCATTAATTTCTACTCATCTAGTTTGACATACATTGTGCTTTGGAGAGGAGCTTGGTCGTAGCTAACTTTTGAGCCAGCTCTGATACAAAGGTTTCTGAAGAACAATGGTAGCAGCCTTAGTTCCTTTCTCACAAAAAGTGGGGCATATCATCTTTTAAATAAAGTGAAGAAATATGTGATTAAGTTATTATGGGATTAAATATGTGAGTACTTGCCCGGGGCCTCTTGAGCTCCTAATAGTCTTCTTTTGCTTTGCAGAGCTCTGTGACGATGACCCGCCAAAAATCACACATGCCACATTCAAAGCCGTGGCCTACAAGGAAGGAACCATGTTGAACTGTGAATGCAAGAGAGGTTTCCGCAGAATAAAAAGCGGGTCACCCTATATGCTCTGTACAGGAAACTCTAGCCACTCATCCTGGGACAACCAATGTCAATGCACAAGCTCTGGTAAGTGTCCCTTCTGTGACTACCGAGAAAAAGAGAACTGCAGCAGAGTGAGACAAAGCCCAGCTTTGGTTCACTCAGCCCTATAGACACAAATGGGCCAGTTCAGTCTACAGGATAACTAATTTTAGTGGTTCCTGAAATAGTCATTCACTAAACACAATCTTTTTTTTTTTTTTTTTTTTGAGACAGAGTCTCACTCTGTTGCCCAGGCTGGAGTGCAATGGCGCGTAATCTCAGCTCACTGCAACTTCCGCCTCCCAGGTTCAAGTGATTCTCCTGCCTCAGCCTCCTGAGTAGCTGGGATTATAGGCTCCCGCCAGCATGCCTGGCTAATTTTCACATTGTTAACAGAGATGGGGTTTCGCCACGTTGTCCAGGCTGGTCTCGAACTCCTGACCTCAAGTAATTCGCTCGCCTCAGCCTCCCAAAGTGCTGGGATTACAGGCATGAGTCACCGTGCCGGCCACACAATTCTATTTTTATTTTTGAGATAGTCTCGCTCTGTCACCCAGGCTGGAGTGCAGTGGTGCAATCTCAGCTCACTGCAACCTCCACCTCCTGAGTTCAAGTGATTCCTGTGCCTCAGCTGCCCGAGTACCTGGGAGTACAGGTGTGCACCACCATGCCTGGCTAATTTTTTTATTTTTAGCAAAGACAGGGTTTCACCATGTTGGCCAGGCTGGTCTCAAACTCCTGGCCTCAAGTGATTCTCCTGCCTGGGCCTTACAGGCTCACACCACCATGCCTGGCTAATATTTTGTATTTCTTGTTAGTGATGGGGTTTCCCCATGTTGTCCAGGCTGGCCTTAAACTCCTGGGCTCAAGCAATCCTCCTGCCTCAGCCTCCCAAAGTGCTGGGATTATAGGTGTGAGCCACCACGCCTGACCTAGACGCCCTCTTTTATCCTGAGCCAGAATTCTGATCACCCACCTCAATGGGGCACTCAGACTCAACTCCTTTGCCAAACTCTTCACAATAGACAGGACTGTTCTAGAAGTTCCTTTGTCATTGTGTTAAGATGGTATCTCTAACTTTAAGCATTCTGAGCAGTCTTAGGGAGCAAAGGATCAGTGCGTTGTGGAGTGAGACCACTCCTGCTGCCATCAAACAACTCAAAAACAATTGATAGCAAGCAAGGAGTCCCTTTTGGTGAGACACACACACATACACACATAACATACATGACATACACAGACACACATACACACGTTCAAATACATGTCGTGGGCATTGCCATATGCACATGAACACCCAGAGGCCGGTGCTGGGAGGGGTGCGAGCAGGCCCCACCCGAGGGAGGGCGTGCTCTGGTTTCATCTTTGTAAGCTCAGCAGCCGGACACCGCCAGACAAATCGTGGGCACTGGACAGGTGTGCTTCTCAAGTGAATGAATACATGAACGGTGTTTTCTATTAAGCATTTGTGGAATTATCTGCATCATTCCATCTATATTTTTTAGCTGCTCGGAACACAACAAAACAAGTGACACCTCAACCTGAAGAACAGAAAGAAAGAAAAACCACAGAAATGCAAAGTCAAATGCAGCTGGCAGACCAAGTGAGCCTTCCAGGTAAGAGATGAATCTGCCCTCCAGCTAACTCCTGAGAGCCCACCCTTCTCTTGCAGGCGGATGATGTGTACCCAAAGGAAGAAAGTCTGCCCTGCATTCTGTAAACACAGGCATGTTGCTCCCTCCTCCCAGGACATCACTGCAGACAAGAGCTAGTGCAGAGCTGCCCAAAGGCTGTTTGCTCAGCAACTTGAGCCAAACTGACGGCAGCCAATCCAGGTCTGGGCTCACTCCCTGGTTTGGTAACTGGCCAAATAGAATTCAACCCAAATTCAACTCAACTTACAATCATCTGTTGGGTCTGTGTGCCAGGCCCTGCTGACAGGAGGCACAAACGAGTGTGACAACGATCCCCGCCCTCCAGGAAACGCTCTGCGTCTTCCCCTTGAGCACAAAACAACGCACCACAAAAAAATTATTCACTTCCCCATATTTCTTCCAGGGCAAGGTTGTAAAATGGACATGCCACACTTGTGAGTCTCAAAAGTTCCAGACGCATGTGTCCCGGCCAGCAGTCTGTGCATGAGTGAGCACTGCGGCTGTTCCTTGCCTGCCCTCAGCTTTCCCATGACTGAATGGTGGTTCACTCATGGTGCCAAGACAATGGGCCAGGGGCAGTGGCTCACGCCTGTAATCCCAGCACTGTGGGAGTCCGAGGCAGGCAGATCACTTGAGGTCACAAGTTCAAGACTAGCCTGGCCAACATGGTAAAACCCCATCTCTACAATCATACAAAAATTGGCTGGGCATGGTGGAGGGCGCCTGTAGTCCCAGTTACTCAGGAGGCCAAGGCATGAAAATTGCTTGAAATCAGGAGGCGGAGGTTGCAGTGAGCGGAGATTGAACCACTGGACTCCAGCCTGGGTGACAGAGGAAGACTCTGTCCCCCCTCAAAAAACAAAACAAAAAAGAAAAAAGAAAAACAGAACCTGCTAGGAAGAATTGAGCTTTCTAAGGTCAGGGGCTGACCTTAGGAGACTTCAGAGCCCTTTGCTAATTTTACAACCTTACAAAGAACTGTATCAGGCACCATCCCATTTGAGCCTGGCAATACAATGAGTCAGGACCAGGAAGGGTTACTTCAATTTACTGAAGAAACTGAGATGCAGAAAAGATCAAAAGATTTGGCTAAGCTCACATAGTAGGGCTGGAATCAGACCTCAGGTCTCCCACATTAGATGAGAAAACTTTCTCCTGATTACTTATTTTAAAAGAGTTTGAATTTATAGCTTCCATTATTTTATTTTTTTAAACAGACTAATCTAGGGGCACAGTTGCAATACGATGTTCTTACTCCTTCCCCCTCCGACTTTGTCCTGGACTGGTGTTTCCAAGCACATTTGTTTGTTTTGTTCTTCTTCCCCCATATCACCCTGCACAGTTATTGGAAAGCTTCAAAGAGGCCAATGCTTAGTGTCCTTTCTCCAAGGCTGGCTCTGCCTGAGGGATGTTTCAAAGATTGTCTCAGTTTGGGTGTCTTCATTGGAAAGAAGCAAATCCAATTCCAACATGTTCAGACAGTTATGAATTGTATTGGTTGTCAAACAACCTTTTATCCTGAGACCAAAACACAAGTTCAGTCGTGATGTTCAACGTGCCACACGGCAGGAGCCAGCCTGGGACAGGACCACCCAGCTTCCTGCTGGGCCAGAGGCTCTGTAGGACATTTACAGAGGCTCTGTTGGGTATGCAGGGTTGGGGACAGTCTGGAAGTTCAGAGCATGTGTGCAGTTTCACAGGCTAAGGTTAGAGGGCACATACAATTCCATATGTCCAGGTTGGGGGCTGTGGGTGGGGAATCCAGAGATTTAATCAGAATAAGACATGGTCTCAGGCCGCAGGTCTGTGGGTGAGTGGAAAGTTCTGGGAATGGGAAATTTTGAGAAGCCTTGAAAGGGCACATGTGTGTCAAGCTTCAGTGTG
Source organism: Theropithecus gelada (assembly GCF_003255815.1). Classification (NCBI taxonomy): domain Eukaryota; kingdom Metazoa; phylum Chordata; class Mammalia; order Primates; family Cercopithecidae; genus Theropithecus; species Theropithecus gelada. The sequence continues at coordinate 5,943,306 of NC_037677.1, read as the reverse complement.
GCTTGATCAGAGATGGTGCTCCATTTCTCTAAGGTTCCCTCAGCCTGTCCCTCCTCCTGGCTTTGGGGTTGCCCCCAGTCCTTCCGCCATCATCCCAAGATGTCCACCCGCTGCCCCCAAGAATGTGCTTCCTCACTTGTCCAGCAGAAATCCAAGGTGGTCTTCATGCTCCATTGGCCCAAATAGGCTTGAGCCTGCCCTTGTGTCTCAGTGGAGACTGACCCGCCCACTCCTGTCCACTGTCAGCCCCTGCACTGTCTTCCAAGAGCTGGCTGTGGTGTTCCTCTCTCGGGGCAGCACCAACCGGAATGAATCGCTCGTTCCTCTGTGTCCCCATCGCCAGCGTCTGCTATCCTTCACATGCCTTTCTTACACAATCCACTGTCCGCCCCTTGCAGGAGTGACAGGGTCTTCATGCCTTCCTACGGGGCCTAGCGAACTTGCCCACGCTCAGATGTTCTCCACATATATTGGTTGAATGAAAGGATGAGCAAGCAGTCAAAAGAGTAAGAATCAAGGTCCAGTCCCTAGCAAGAGGCAACCTGGACTCACTCACAGTGCTGTCCCCAACTGCCTTCAGAGCATTCCTTCCATCTTCCAGGTCACTGCAGGGAACCTCCACCATGGGAAAATGAAGCCACAGAAAGAATTTATCATTTCGTGGTGGGGCAGACGGTTTACTACCAGTGCGTCCAGGGATACAGGGCTCTACACAGAGGTCCTGCTGAGAGCGTCTGCAAAATGACCCACGGGAAGACAAGGTGGACCCAGCCCCAGCTCATATGCACAGGTGAAACAGAACCCAGTCAGTTTCCAGGTATGGTGGCTCCCTTCTGGGATCCACAGTGTTGCTTTTCTCCATCAGGCTGACCAGGGCGGAATCCCTGACCTCTCCTGCTGTGTGTCCTTAGACAAGCCCCTTGATCTCCCTGGGCTTCCCTTTTTTCTCATTCTGAAAAAAAAATTTTTTTTTAAATAGACCAGATGGACTCCAAGGGCTCCTTCAATGAAGGTTTCCCTGTGCCCTGAGTGGGGAGAAAGGTTGGAGACAGAAGAGAAGGAAAGCTCTCTCCTAAGCACCCTAGATGCTGCCTCATAGTTGGTCCTGAGTCCACTACTTCTCTAAGCCACCGAGGCCTCCTCTGGCTCCAAGGGCAAGTCCAGTTTCCCACTCACGCATTTTTCCTCTTACTGGTGATCGTGTAAATGCATGATTTGAACAGTACTCTGCAGTCAGCATGCTCCTTGCCCATGTGCCATTCCCCAGCGGAGCTTGGATAAATCAACACAAAATGTGCAGTGTCGGGACTTACTCAGTGCACATGCACACACACACATGCATGCAAACGCTCAGCCCACCGATGTTGAGGTCTCCTGCTATCTTCCTTCTGAAATCTTATTAGTATTGCGACAATCAAAAGTGACTTACATGCAGGCTGGGCGCGGTGGCTCATGCTTGTAATCCCAGCACTTTGGGAGGCCAAGGCGGGCAGATCATTTTAGGTCAGGAGTTCGAGACCAGCCTGGCCAACATGGTGAAACCCCATCTCTACTAAAAATATAAAAATTATCTGGGTGTGGTGGTGGGCACCTGTAATCCCAGCTACTCAGGAGGCTGAGGCAGGAGAATCACTTGAACCCAGGGGGTGGAGGTTGCAGTGAGCTGAGATCACACCACTCCACTCCAGCCTGGGGCAACAGCAAAACTCTGTCTCAAAAACAAAAACAAAAACAAAAAAAAACAAAAAACGACTTACATTTAACCACAAGTATTCCTGGTTTTCTTGCTCACTGCACTTCTCATACTCCATGTCCTTCTCTTGGGTTCCCTGGGGAGGCTGTTTTGTTCCTGTAGCAACCTCCCTGGGCCACCCTGACAGCCAGGGAATGCCTGCCGCTTCCTTGGAAGAGGGTGAGAGGCAGGGCAGAGCCAGGGCTGCTACCCCTCAGGAGGGCTGGAGAACCTGGCACAGAAGCAGCTGTCCCTTAGTGCATCTCTGCTCCATCCAATGGTTCAGTGACATTTGTATTATTATGACCTGTTTCCAAGTCACAGATGGAAACCCAGACTGAGTAGGGAGGCTGGGGAGAAAGCATTGCTCAGAGATGTGGGGACAGCCAGGGTCAGAGTTAGAATTCAGCCTCGTCTGCTCTGCTGAGGCCACTTCACAGCTTCCCAGTGCCCCTGGTGTGGAACCATGTGGGGTGGCATCCCCGGCAAAGTGCCCACACCAGGATTCATTCATACGCCTCCTCAGGCGTATCTGGGGCCGGCTGCCCAGGGCAGGCGGGGTGGGAGTGAGGCCCTGACGCCTGTCTTTAGCTCCACCAGCATCACTCACTCTCTCCCCCAGGTGAAGAGGAGCCTCAGGCAAGCCCCGACGGCCTTCCTGAGAGTGAGACTTCCCGCCTCGTCACAACAACAGGTGCGGGAGAAGACAGACGCTGGACCCCAGAGGCCTAGTCCAAAAGCGCAGGGGTGGCCAGGAGCCAGGCTCAGAGAGATGGGCGGAGGTGACCTGTAGGGGAGAAGCCCACAGCAGCCTCCTCTCCCTCTCAGCAGGGAAAGGGCCTCAGCGACCTGCAGGCCCCAAAGCAAGTGTCAGAAAGAGAGAACCCAGGACCAGGACCAAGCACGGTCCCCAGGCAGAGATGGAACTCTGTCCTCACCACCACCACGTGTCTCCTACCAGCCTCTGAGCTTCTCATCCACAGAGACGCCCTGACTGCCTTTAGCCTCGTGCCATCCTAAAGTCACAATAGCAGGAGTGTCTCTATCTCTTTTTCACAGATTTTCGAATACAGACAGAAGTGGCTGCAACCATGGAAACGTTCATATTTACAACAGAGTACCAGGTAGCAGGTGAGTGGGGCACTGGCTTTGTGGACAAAATGTACACCAGGCTGAGATATGGACAGGTTGACTGGTTGGTAGGTTAGTTGGTTGGTTGGTAGGTTGATAGGTAGGTTGGTTAGTTGATTGGCAAGTTGGTTTGTAGGTTGGGAGGTTAATTGGTTAGTTGGTTGGTAGGTTGGTTAGTTGGTTGGTTGGTTGGCAGGTTGGTTTGTATGTTGGTGGATTAGTTGGTTGGTTGGTTGGTAGGTTGGTAGATTGGCAGATTGGTTGGTTAGTTGGTTGGTAGTTTGGTTGGTAAGTTGATAGGTTGGTTGGTAGGTTGGTTGGTAGGGTGGTAGGTTGGTAGTTTGGTTGGTTAACTGGTTGGTTGATTGGTTAGTGAGTTGGTTGGTAGATAGTTTGGTAGATTGGTTGGTTGGTTAGTTGGTTGGTAGGTTAGTTGGTTAGTTGGTTGGTAGGTTGGTTAGTTGGTTGGTAGGTTGGTTAGTTGGTTAGTTGATTGGTAGGTTGGTTGGTTGACTGAAAAGACCCCTTCCTTACACTGCAGAATGTGTGAGTGAAAAGCTAATCCAGATGCTGACAGCTCAGAATCCCATGAACCAGTTACAGGATGCTGTGAGCGAAATCTCAAGTCAGTCACATCAGCCCCTCTCAAGCTGATCTGGAAGGGCTGTACCCTGAGCCTCTGTCAGGGGTCAACAGTGGGAGGAAGGAGCCATGTAGCCAGGCAGAGAGGACAGGCTTCCAGAAACATGGCCGTCGTTTCCTGGTAGGAGGGAAAAACACACTCTGAGGTTGCATCTGCCTAGAAAGTAAATAAACGTCAGGCTCCAAAACCTCAGCAGAGCAGTGTCCGGAAAACCTGAACCCTTTCAGGAGACGTTAATGTGCTTCTCATCATCTGCATATTTTAACATTTCTTTTACCAGGCGCTCTCGGTGTCCTTAAACGAGGCCTGGCCTCTGAGCCTTTCTGAGGGGCTTGTGTGAGAGAAGGGTGCATACTGAGGGGAAGCTCCCTCCACCCTCACCCTGTTCTCCCCGCCCTGTTCCTCAGGACTCCTAGGAAATCCCACGGGGAGGGACCTGCGTCCTGAGACAGGGAAGAGAGGCTGCAGCCTCCACCTTGCTCTTTGGGGATGTCCTCAGCCTGCCCTGTGGGCCTGGCTCCTGCTGCCCCCATGCCAAGCCCAGGGCCCTTTGCTGAACTCCCTCTCTCTATTGACAGTGGCCGGCTGTGTTTTCCTGCTGATCAGCGTCCTCCTGCTGAGTGGGCTCACCTGGCAGCGGAGACAGTAAGTGCGGTATCACCAAGGCAGCACGCGGTCAGATCAAAGTCCTGCACCCAGCCCTGCCCACCCTGCCCCATGCTTGCTCTAATCACCTGCAGTTCAGGGACTGGCAAAAGGAGAGGCCAATCCATGCCTCCAAAAGAGTCAGTAAAAAAGAATTAAAGCACCGCCAGGTGCGGCGGCTCACGCTGGTAATCACAACACTTTGGGAGGCCAAGGCTGAGTGGATCACCTGAGGTCAGGAGTTTGAGACAAGCCTGGCCAACGTCTCTACTAAAAATACAAAAAATTAGTTGGGCATGGTGGCAGGTATCTGTAATCCCAGCTACTCAGGAGGCTGAGGCAGGAAGATCGCTTGAACCTAGGAGGCAGAGGTTGCAGTGAACAGAGATCGCACCACTGCACTCCAGCCTGGGTGACAGAGCAAGACTCTGTCTCAAAAAACAAACAAACAAACAAACAAACAAAAAATTAAAGCACCAGGGAAACGGGAAGGCAAAGGAGCCTCACATTCATTGAGCACCTACTATACACCAGGCTTGATGCTTGTTTTATAAACATTATTGAAATCTACCTTCTCAGAAACCTTTGGAATAGCTGTGGCCTAGAGAGATGCAACAGCTTGAAGAAGGTGGCACAGCAGAGGCCAGCACTGCAACTTGAATCTAGAGCCCATGGTTTTCCCACCCAGCCCCTACCTATAGAGGACCCAGAGCAGCATCTGTGCTGAGCTTTGCCTGTCCTGTGCTCCCCACCCTCCCTTCTGCAGAGGCTCACACCAGTATCCCCTTGACCAGGAATGTAACCCATGTGTGGTCTTTTTGCATTAACTCAGATTTCCAACCCTGGATGCCTCTTAGAACATCCAGGAGAGAGTCTTCTAAAATACCAGTGAGTGGCAAGGTCCGAGTAAATGCCACAGGAAAAGGAAGGCGGTCCAAAGGGCTGTGCTTCTCCTGTGGCTCAGTGTTATTCATAGCTGTGACATCTTTTAAGAGAGGTTTACAAGAGGGAAATCATGTCACCAAAACCATTGTGACCCACTTTGAATTTGGGGGGAATCTTCATTTGCAACAATAGAAGAACAAATTTGTTGCAATAAGAAATATTTTTGTAGCTTATGTAGGTTGTTCAGCCAAAACAGCATAATAATTTAAAAAGTTAAAAGATAGGCCAGGTGCGGTGGCTCACGCCTGTAATCCCAGCACTTTGGGAGGCTGAGGCAGGTGGTTATCTGAGGTCAGGAGTTCGGGACCAGCCTGGACAACATGGTGAAACCCTGTCTCTACTAAAAAATACAAAATTAGCCGGCATGGTGTTGAGCACATGTAATCCCAGCTACTTGTGAGGCTGAGACTGGAGAATTGCTTGAACCCAGGAGGCAGAGGTTGCAGTGAGCCAAGATCATGCCACTGCACTCCAGCCTGGGCAAAAAGAGCGAAACTCTGTCTCAAAAGAAAAAAAAAAAGGTAAAAGGTATCAATGACTGGGCTCCAATCAGAATCTCTGGGGGTGAACCCAAGACATCAGTACCTATTTTTAATTGAGATCAAATTCATCATTTAACTGTCATAAAGTGTACAGTTTATTGGTGTCTTAGCCCATTTTGTGCTGCTGTAACAGAATGCCTGATACTGGGTAGCTTATAAAGAACAGAGATTTATTTCTTACCATTTTGGAGGCTGGGAAGTCTGAGGTCCAGGGGCCCCCATGTGTCAAAGGCCTTTGTGCTATGTCATCCTGTGGCAGAAGGCAGAAGGGCAAGAGAGTGAGAGAGAGCAGAAGAGGCTGAACTCAGCTTTTATCACAAACCCACTCCTGCAATAACAACATTAATCCATTCATGAGGCAGAGCCCTCATGACCTGATCACCTCTTCAAGATCTCATCTGTCAGCATTGCTGGATTAGGGATTAAGTTTCCAACACATGAGCTCTGGAGGGTGTATTCAAACCCCAGTAAGTGGTATTTAGTATATTTGCAATGTTGTGCAGCCATCCCCACTGATTCCAGAATACTTCCGTCATTCCCAAGAGAAGCCCCGCACTGCCAAGTTCCGCATTCTCCCCAGCCCCGGGAAACCACTACTCTGTGTTCCGTCTCTATGTATTTGCCTATTCTGGACATTTGGTGTGAATGGAATCATGTGGCCTTTTATGTCTGGGATAGTTGTACGTTTTAAAGCCCCTCGGATGTATCTAATACATATGCATCCAGGTTTGACAACCCTACACTAGGCCATTGGTTTTCAAACTTGAATTTGCACCAGAATCATCTGTAGGAACATAAAGAAATGATAAATGTTTGAGATGATGGATATGCTAAATACCATGATCTGATTGCTGCACATTGCAGGTACCAAAGCATCCCTACATACCCCATAAATATGTGTAACTATTGTGTGTCAACTTAAAAACGTTTGTTTAAAGAATCATCTGGAGGGCTCGTTAAAGCACAGATTGCTGGGTTTCACCCGTGGAGTCTCTGTTGCAGTCGTCTTCTCTTGCTTAGGTCTGGGAATCTGCATTTCTATCAGGTTCCCACATGATACTGATGCTGCGGTTCCAGGGAGCAGACTCTGAGGATCACCGCACTAGGATAACAGCATTAAGAATCAGGGAAGCTGGCCAGACTCACGCTTGTAATCCCAGCACTTTGGGAGGCCGAGGCGGGTGGATTACTTGAGGTCAGGAGTTCAAGACCAGCCTGGCCAACATGGAGAAACCCCCGTCTCTACTAAAAATACAAAAATTAGCTGGGCGTGGTGGTGTGGGCCTATAATCCCAGCTACTCGGGAGGCTGAGGCAGGAGAATCACTTGAACCCAGGAGGCAGAGGTTGCAGTGAGCCAAGTTCGTGCCACTGTACTCCACCCTGGGTGACAGAGCAAGACTCTGTTTTTTAAAAAAAAGAAAAAAGAAAAAAAAAGATAAAGTAAACTCTAGAAACTCACTCTGTATCTCTCTTGATTATCCAGGGCCTCCCTGACCCCTGCCAGCATACATTCTGGCCAACCCTAATACAAACTCCACAGTAAGACCCTGAGAAAATGCAGATCCACACCCCCAAAACCGAAGCGCTTAGCCCAGCCAGAGAGAAAAATAAAATATCTCTTCCTTTCTTATATGGGTCATCAGGCCCATAATATACCCTAACTTTCCTCCTGGGATATAACAGTATAAATTACTGCAATGCAAATGATAAGCCTCCCAGGGTTATTGTAGCAGGAATGATCCATATAACTGACAGTCTACCAGTTTCTCTAAGGGGTCAGCGGATTCCCAAGGTGTCATTTTAGGATTCCAGGAGGGGAAGGATGTGACATGGCTGACGTGTTGTAGGTGTACTCAGTACTTGCATCCTCTCCTTCCTCAGGCTGAACACTTGACAAGCCTTAACACCTTGCAAGGATTTTTTTTCATTTGTTAGTTTGAAGACCAAAAGCCTTCGGGCCCAGAGGACAAAGCTATTTGGAAGTAGGAATGGTTCAGTGTTGATGTTGTGAAACAAAGAACTGTGTGAACCTATGTGAGTTCCCACAAAGTCTGCCAGAATTACAGTCTTTAGGGAGACTCAAACATACATCTAGAAATGACTCCTCTAGTCAGTTTGTCCAAAATCCTTCCTAGAATCTGCTATCAACTCGTGGTGCCCTCTTGTGGCAACAGAAAAGCTGCATTTGAATTACCGAAAGATCACTGTAGCCTAGCCAAAGAGAGTTTTGTTTGGGGAAATATTTTTTGTTTGTTCTGGGCAATGACCAGGAGTCCGTGACGTGCTAGAGAAGGTTCACGGTGGCTTGTGAGAGGCAGCGGTTAAATTTTCAGGACTTCTGCAAACTGGTTTTTAAGCATAGCCATTATGTAAAACTAAAGCATTTAGGCTGGGAGCAGTAGCTCCTGCCTGTAATCCCTGCACTTTGGGAGACTAAAGTGAGAGGCTCGCTTGAGACCAGCCTGGGCAACAAAGCGAGACCTTGTGTCTACAAAAACATTTTAAAATTAGCTGGGCGCGGTGGCACATACCTGTAGTCCCAGCTACTGGTAAGGGTGAGGTGAGAGAATCCCTTGAATCCAGGAGTGCGAGGTTGCAGTGAGCTGTGATCACGCCACTGCACTTCAGCTTGACTGACAGATTGAGATGCTGTCTCAAAACAATAAAAAAATAAAAATAAAGTATTTAAATTTACAATTCAATAAACTACATGAAAATCAAAGACAAGAATTACTTACAACTAATCACTTCCTAATTATTTGCTACATTTTACTGTTATCTTTGTTCCCTGGGTGGTTTACATCGATTGTGTCTGCATGGTGGAAATACCGTTTGAAGGTGGCTACTACGCAGCTCTTTCCAATCACGTGGTCAGTGATGTCACATTGCCAGCTGGAAGCTGGGTGTGGAGGGAGGATTTACACCAGGGAAGATAGGCAACGTCGTCAGAGAGCTGCTTGTTAAACATCACCAGCACACCTCTGCTTGGAGCCTTTTGCTGTGGGAACTCTGTGTGAAGTAGGGAGTAATTAGAAATTCCCATGAGCCAAATAAGGCCTGGGAAAAGACTAAGACCGTATTGTCCAATACAGTAGCCACTAGCCACCTGCGGATACTTAAGTGTATTTAAACTCAAATAAATTAAATACCGTTAAAACTTCAGTTCCTCGGTTGCACTAGCCACATTTCAAGTATTTCCTAGCCATGGGTGTCTGTGTTACTGGACAGCACAACTAGAAAAGATTTCCATCATCTCCTAAAGTTCCATAGCAGAGTGCTGGCTAGAAACTAAGTGCTTTACTGCATGCAAATCATTTAGCACAGTTAGTTGCTGTTTATTATTCTTGTTCCACCGCTATTGTCTGCTGTATAGTTTTTAAAAACTTAGGCCAGGCGCAGTGGCTCATGCCTGTAATCCCAGCACTTTGGGAGGCCGAGGCGGGCAGATCACAAGGTCAGGAGTTCGAGACCAACCTCGCCAACATCGTGAAACCCCGTCTCCACTAAAAATACAAAAATTCGCCAGGCATGGTGGCGCGCACACTGGTTTAGAGTGGGGACCACATTTTTTTGGTGCCATATTACACATATGACCATGACTTTGTTACACCACTACAGGAGGAAGAATAGAAGAACAATCTAGAAAAACAAAAGAACAAGAACTTCTTGGTAAGAAGCCGAGAACAGACAACAGAAGTCATGAAGCCCAAGCGAAATCAAAGGTGCTAAATGCTCGCCCAGGAGACATCCCTTGTGCTCGCCTGGGTTTTGGAAGCTCTGAAGTCACATCACAGTACAGAGTACTGTGGCAGAGGCAACTTTGTCTCTACGCCAACTCAGTCCCATCAGAGAGCGAGTGCTACCCACTTCTAAATAGCAATTTCGTCATTGAAGAGAAAGGGCAAGACCACTAGAACTGTCCATCTTATTTTCATGTATATGTGTTCATTAAAGCATGAATGGTGTGGTACTCTCGCCACGCTATATGTAGTATAAAGAACAGTAGGTTTACATTCATGTCATTCCAACTTCCCAGTTCAGGAATCCCAAGGAAAGCCCTAGCACTAATGTAAATACACAACACACACACACCCTGTACCCGATACAACTGGACATTGTCCGCGTGGTTCCTTTCCCAGCCACTTCTGACTGCTCATTCTCCCCTTCACGTTACCCAGTGAACATCCTTCAAGAACTCTGGGCTGCTACCCAGAAATCGTTTTACCCTTGGCTCAATCCTCTAAGCTAACCCCCTTCTACTGAGTCTTGAATTTCTAAAAAAACAGAGGCCATGGCAGAATAATCTTTGGGTAACTTCAAAACGGGGCAGCCAAACCCATGAGACAATGTCAGGAACAGAAGGATAAATGAGGTCCCAGGCAGAGAATCATACTTATCAAGGTTTTACCTGTGCATTACTAATAGGCCTCTTTAAGAGTTAGTTTCTTTGGGATTGCTATGAATGATACCCTGAATTTGGCCTGCACTAATCTGATGTTTACACGTGGACACACAACGTGCAAATCAATGAGTACGTTTCCTGAGAAGTGTCTAAGAACACCAAAAAGGGATCCGTATATTCAGTGTTTATGGAAGGAAGGAAGGAAAGAAGGAAGTGAAGAGGGAGAAGGGATGGAGGTCACACTAGTAGAATGTAACTGTGGAAAGGAGCACATCAGGCCGGGCACGGTGGCTCAGGCCTGTAACCCCAGCTACCTAGGAGACCAAGGTGGGAAGATCTCTTGAGGCCAGGAGTTTGAGACCAGCCTGGGCAGCATAGCAAGACCCATCCCTACAAAAAATTAAAAATTGGCTGGATGTAGTGGCATATGCCTGTAGTCCCAGACACTCAGGAGGCTGAGGCAGGAGGATTGCTTGAGCCCAGGAGTTCAAGGCTGCAGTCAGCCATGATGGCACCACTGCACTCCAGCCTGGGCAACACAGCAAGACCCTGTCTTTAAGGAAAAAAAGAAAAGAAGAGCATACCAGCAGTCCTCAAACATTAACCAAAATCTTCAGCATATCAGAACCACCTGGAGGCCTTGTTAAAGCAGTTTGCTGGGCCCGTCTCCAGAGTTTCTGAGTCGTCAGTCTGGAATAGAGCCAAAGGTTTTGCATTTGTAACAATTCCCAGGTGCTGTTGCTGCTACTACTATTCCAAGGAACACACTTTGAGAACCATTGTGCTATCACTCTGCACGCCCACCCACTCTCAGCTCCCACAAAAAAAATCAACTTCCAGAGCTATTTCGGTGGAAGTCCTGGTTCCATATCTGGTGTCAGATCTCCCCTCACGAATCAGTTGAGTCAGCATTCTAGCTCAACAACATCACATGGTTAAGATTAACGAAAATTATTGATTCAGGAAACTATCAGCCAGTTTTCATTTCTGAAGGGGCAGGAGAGTGTTATGAAAAATAACGGGCAGTTTTCAGCAGGGTCCAGATTCAGATTAAATAACTATTTTCTGTCTGTTCTGTGACCAACCACATACAAACAGACTCATCCATGCACCCTCCCCCTCCGCCTTCAGGTATATGTTTTCTGATTAAAGTTGAGAAGAATCTCAGACCAGAAAAAAAATATATCTATATTTAAATCTTACTTGAGTAGAATTGAATTAATCCTTTTGGGTGTTGAGGGGTCTATAAGATCAAAACTTTTCCATGATAATACTAAGATGTTATTGACCATTTCACTCTCCTTCTCTCAAAAGTGTATGGTGGAATTTTCCAGAAGCTATGTGATATGTGATGATGTCATCACTCTGCTGTTAGCATACAATCAATTTATTGCTATTGTTTATAAAAGAATAAATGATATTTTAAAAAAACTCTTGGTTTTTATTATAAATATGGTAAGTATTGCTAGCTATAATTTACATAACCAAAAATGCTTTATAGTTTTTTGGGTTTTTTTTGTTTTGTTTTGTTTTTTGAGATGGAGTGTTGCTCTGTTGCCCAGGCTGTAGTGCAGTAGCACAATCTTGGCTCACTGCAGCCTCTGCCTGCTGGGTTCAAGTGATTCTCCTGCCTCAGCCTCCCAAGTAGCTAGGACTACAGGCACCCACCACCAAGCCTGGCTAGTTTTTGTATTTTTAGTAGAGATGGAATTTCACCATGTTGGCCAGGCTGGTCTTGAACTCCTCACCTCAAGTGATCCACCCACCTTGGCCTCCCAAAGTGGTGGGATTACAGGCGTGAGCCACAGCACCCAGCCTGGTATCCTCCATAGTTTTTAATAGTTTTAAATAACATGCAAAGGTCCTGTCAAATGGCCAACAAGCATATCAACATCACTGGTCATTTCAGAAATGCAAATCAAAACCACAATGAGATACTACTTCATACACATTAAGATGACTTTAAGAAAAAGACTAGGAATGCTCACAGATGGCTGGTGGCAATGTCAAAAGGTGCAGCCACTGTGCAAAACAGAGTCTGTTTTGGCAGTTCCTCAAAAAGCTAAGCATAAATTTGTCCTATGACCCAATTCTATTCCTAGGTACACACCCAAACAACACAAAAACATGTGTCTAAACACAAACTACGACTGTTTATAACAGCATTATTCACATTCACCAAGAGGTAGAAACACCCAAATAGCCAACAACAAATGAATGGATAAAGACCAGGCATGGTGGCTCACACCTGTAATCCCAGCACTTTGGGAGGCCAAGGTGGGCAGATCACTTGAGGCCAGGAGTTGGAGATCAGCCTGGCCAACATGGTGAATCCTCATCTCTACTGTCTCTACTAAAAATACAAAAAATTAGCTGGGCATGGTGGCACGCATCTGTAATCCCAACTATATGGGAGGCTGAGGCATGAGAATCCCTTGAACCTGGGAGGCAGATGTTGCAGTGAGCTGAGATGGTACCACTGCACTCCAGCCTGGGTGACCAAGGGACTCTTCCCTCCAAAAAAAAAAAAAAAGAATGGCTAAGCAAATCATAGTATATCCCTACCAGTGGAGTATTAGCCACAGGAAGGGATGAAGTATTAATCCATGCTGCCATTTAGATGAACCTCAAAAACATTATGCTGAGTGAAGGAAGCCAGACATAAAAGGTCACTACAGTATGACTCATTTTATATGAAATATCTAGAATAGGCAACTCCATGGAGACAGAAAGGAGATAAGTGTTCGCCAGGGGATTTTTCTGGGGTGGTAAAAAAGTTTTGAAACTAGAGAGAGGAGGTAGTTGCACAACGTGTTGAACACATGACAGCCACTGGATTGTATACTTTATCATGGTTAATTGTGTGTTATGTGAATTTCACCTCAACTTCCTAAAAAGGAGATCCCAAGACCAAAATATTTGAATATTGCTTATCTTATTCAAGATTCTCAAAGAAGGGTCCTCAGCCCAGAAGGATCCTCCTGAAGTCTTTATGGTGACTTTAGTATTCTATTAAGTGAGTTATCAGGAGACCCTGAATTGTTGTTTTCAAAAACTAAAATTAGCATATTACTAAAGTTTATGGAAGACTCCAATTTGGTATTCTATCAAGAACGTAAAATTTGCATAGCTCCCAGGAAAGGCTGCTGTTCCTGATGCATCACCAGAACCATTGTGAACTGGTTTTAGTTTTTACTCACTGGTATTCCTTCAGCTAAATGATGAATTCCTGCCAGTGATTTTCATGGAGGGGTTGTGTTGGCTGACTGCCAATGTGCATAATCAATTAATTTGCTGTGGGTTGAAAACCTGAACAAACTGAAAGTCAATAACTCTTCTTAGGTCTGTAGAAGTAACAGTACAGGGTAGCTCACTGTCCTCAATATGGGAGAGGCAGACGGGCTGATACAAGGAAATCACAACTTCCCCGAGCAGAAGCCCAGGAACAAACCTTGCTGGAGGCTCAGTGTGGACACTTCTGAGAGACGAAAATTTCAGGGGAGCAGCCCAGTCACAAGGGGTCCCCACTTTCATGACCTTTCCCTCCAGGAACTCAATGAGGTCTTCACAGTGAAGATGGGAGAAAAACTTCCTTGTGCTTTTGACAGGAGAAAGAGAAAAGGTAGTGTTGCGTGTGTCCATGTGAAGAGAGTCCACCAACAGGCTTTGTGTGAGCAACAAGGCTGTTTATTTCACCTGGGTGCAGACAGGCTGAGTCCGAAAAAGGAGTCAGCAAAGGGTGGTGGGATTATCATTAGTTCTTATAGGTTTGGGATAGGCGTGCAAAGTACATTCTCAAGGGCAAGGAGAATATTACAAAGTACCTTCTTAAGGGCAGGGAAGAACATATTGTATCAGTTAGGGTGGAGCAGGAACAAATCACAGTGGTGGAATGTCATCAGTTAAGGCTATTTTCACTTCTTTTGTGGATCTTCAATTGCTTCAGGCCATCTGGATGTATACCTGCCGGTCATGGGGGATATGATGGCTTAACTTGGGCTCAGAGGCCTGACAGGTACCATTTTGAAATATGCCAGAGCATTCAGTTCTTGTCCAACAAGGCCTGCCCTCAAGGAAAGTATTTTCCTCACTATCTTAAATTTTACCATAGTCTAACCAACCTGAATTTTACCAGTGTCTAACCAACCTGAAAGAAGGGAAATAACCAACTGTAGCCTCTCTGCCCTTCTTGTCTCATCTAAGGGAGGAGGGGAATGAAAAGCACTTGTGAAGATCACAGCCCAGGGATACAGGCTTGCTGAAGACTGAGCCTAATCATAAGACTATGGAATGAAAAAAAAAAAAAAAAAAAAAAAAGACTATGGAATGGTTCCCCACCCCCTGCACCTTACCACTACATGAATGGGGTTGTTGTGTGCCACAGGGGACTACAGCTGAAACAACTGCATGTTTCAGTCCCTCTTTAAGAAGCAGTCTCTAGGGAAGCCCAAAGATGAGAGGGGAGACAAAAACAAAGACACTAGAGGGAATTTTATCCTCTGACATCTACAGCTACAGCAAATAGTAAACACAGCCTAACTCCTAATCAGATAAACATAAAGCCTCACACTAAAGGCCTATTTACCTTGGTTCCTTTTATGTTATACATCAGGTCCAGCTTTCAACAAGAAATTACAAGGCATGCTAAATGGCAAAAAAACACAGATTAAAGAGGCAAAGCAAGCATTGTAACCAGACTCAGATACTACCATGTTGGAATTATCAGACTGGGAATTTAAAACAACTACGAAAATAAACCATTATGACAGAGATTTCTATAGTCCTGTAGATCCATTCTTCCCTTCCACCACCAGTAATAAAATCCCCAAGTTTTAACCCAACACATTTCTCCCCCTAGCTAAAGATGATATTTTCTAGCTTCCCTTGCAGCTAAGTGTGGTCATGTGACTAAACTGGGACAATGAGATATAAACCAAAAAGTATCTGAGACAGGTCTTAATCCATTTAGAGGTTTATTTTGCCAAGATTAAAGACCATGACCTGTGACACAGCCTCAGAGTTCCTGAGAACATGTGCCCAAGGTGGTTGAGTTACAGCTGGGTTTGATATTAATACATTTTAAAGGGACAGAAATTATAGGCAAAGACATAAAGCAATACATGTAAGGTATACATTGGTTCAGCCAAGAGAGGTGGGACATGTCAAAGTGGGAGGCTTCCAGGTCATGGTTGATTCAAAAGTTTTCCGACTGGCAACTGGTTGAAAGAGTTAAGCTAAGGCTGAGGAGTTGAAGTCAGTAAAAAGAAATGCTTGAGTTAAGATAAGGGGGGTGGGGTTGTGGAAGATAATGTCCTTGTCATGTACATGAAGCCTCCAGATAGCAGGCTTCAGAGAGAATAGATAGCATATATTTCTTATTGGACCTTTACAGATGTCAAACTCTCTGGAAAAGACCCATTAGGAGAAAGGAGATTCCTCCAGTATGAAAATTAAGAGACAGCTTTGCAGGGTCACTTCAAAATATGTCAAAAAATATTTTGGGATAAAATAATTTTATTTCCTTCTTGGCCTGTTATATGTCATGTGATGCTATACCAGAGTCAAGTTGGGATTGGGTATCTTACTGCTAAAGGGTCTGTTTCTTCAGTCTTATGATCTCTGTTTTAATGTAATGCTGGTCAGTGATGCCTGAATTCCAAAGGGAAGGATTACAATCAGGTGAGTCAACCCCCCACTTCTTGTCATGACTTGAACTAGTTTTTCCGTTTCTTGGGGATCCCCTTGGACAAGAAGGGGCCCATTCAGTCAGTTGGAGGCTTAGAATTTTATGTTTGGTTTACAGAGATATGAGCAG
Source organism: Theropithecus gelada (assembly GCF_003255815.1). Classification (NCBI taxonomy): domain Eukaryota; kingdom Metazoa; phylum Chordata; class Mammalia; order Primates; family Cercopithecidae; genus Theropithecus; species Theropithecus gelada. Next base: position 5,927,449 of record NC_037677.1, on the reverse strand, counting down.
AAGTGACATGTGACACCCAGGGTGTGCCCTTGAAGAGAACACGCACACCCTCCTTCATCTCCTCTCACTGGTGGCTGTGTGCTCTTGCTCTCGTGAGCTAGAATCACTTGGAGGACAGAAGCCACACATGAAGCCTGAGAGGGAAAGAAAATCAAAGGAGGCTAGGAGTCTGACCCATGAGGTGTCCCACCATCTGTGCACACACTCGGACTGCATGTGAGACAGAAATAACCCTCCCATTTGCTGTGATTTTTGCCCTTGTTAGGGCAGCAGCCTAACTGTATCAATCACCCACAGTCCTACTGAAATGACACCCTTGGCTATTGTTTGGATATGGTTTTGTTACCAGAAAGGGGTCCCGATCCAGATCGCAAGAGAGTTCTTGGATCTCACACAAGAAAGAATTCAGGACGAGTCTGTAGCGTAAAGTGAAAGCAAGTATATTAGGAAAGTAAAGGAATAAAAGAATGGCTACTCCACAGACAGAGCAGTTCTGAGGGCTGCTGGTTGCCCATTTTTATGGTTATTTCTTGATGATATACTAAACAAGAGGTGGATTATTCATGCCTCCCCTTTTGAGACCACATAGGGTAACTTCCTGATGTTGCCATAGTATTTGTAAACTGTCATGGTAGCAGTGAGGATGACGAGAAGTCACTCTTGTCTCTATCTTGGTTTTGGTGGGTTTTAGCTGGCTTCTTTACTGCAATCTGTTTTATCAGGAAGGTCTTTATGACCTGTATCTTGCACCAACCTCCTGTCTCATCCTGTGACTTAGAATGCCTTAACCGTGTGGGAATGCAGCCCAGTAGGTCTCAGCCTTAGTTTGTCTAGCCCCTATTCAAGATGGAGTTGCTCTGGTTCAAACGTCTCTAACAGTTGTTTATCCCAACCGAACCTCATGTAGGAATGTGATTCCCAGTGTTGGAGGTGGACCTAATAAGAGATGTTTGTGTAATGAGGGTGGATCCTTCATAAATAGATGATTGTCCTCCCTGAGTGAGAGCGGTGAGTGAGTTCTCATTCTATTCATTCCCATGAGAGCTGGTTGTTAAAAAGAGCCTGGCATCTCCCCCCACCCTTTCTTCCTCTCTTGCCATATGACCTCTGCACACACCAGCCCCCCTTCACCTCCCATCACAAGGAGAAGCAGCCTAAGACCTTTCCCAGTGGAGATGCCCAATCTAGAACTTTCCAGACACCAGAACTGTGAGCCAAATAAAACGTTTTCTTTATAAATGACTCCGTCTCCAACTGGGTGTGGTGGCGCGCACCTGTAATCCCAGCTACTTGGGAGGCTGAGGCAGGAGAATCACTTGAACCCGGGAGTCAGGGTTGCAATGAGCAGAGATCGTGCCACTGCACTCCAGCCTGGCCACAGAGTGAGACTGCGTCGAAAGAAAAGAAAGAAAGGAGGAAAGAAAGCAAGAAAGCAAGAAGGAAAGAAAGCAAGAAGGAAAGAAAGCAAGAAAGCAAGAAATCAAGAAAACAAGAAAGAAAGAAAGAAAGAAAGAAAGAGAAAGAAAAAGAAAGGAAGAAAAGAAAGAAAGACTCAGTCTCAGGTATTCTCAGGTTACAGCAACACAAAACAGACTAAAACACCCTCTCCACCAAAATTCTGTTTGTGTAGTCATATTAGTATCAAAATCTTTTCAAGGGAAAATGGACTCAAGAATCAACATTCAATATGACAGCAGACTTTCAAGTAAATACATGTTTTCTGTTCCATAAATATTATCTGAAAAAAAATTCTCTACAGGAGGTAAACAAGTAGATAAGAAAAAATAGCATTGGTTCTCTTTATTAATTTGAATACTCCCCTACTCTTCTTCAGAAAATCACTGCACTCGGTCTCCAACACCCCTGAAGGCTTTCTGAAATGTTGGCTCATGTGGAGGTGTTCCTTTCGCCTGATGTATTCTGGCTAAGTCAGAAACCACAAAGAGAAAGCTGCTGAAATTTTAAAAACTTCTCCCTGTTATTTCCATTTATCCTCTTAAAGAGTGCAATGCGAAACATATGTCCTCTTCTTCTACGATATCAATGAACATACCTTCAGAGCTAGCCTACTGATATGAGGGTAAGGATGAGAAGAAATCTTGTTATCTCAGGGCAATAGGATTATCAAGCACTGTATCAGCAAATGCATCACTTAAGACTGAGTTGTAAATACAGCCATGCACTGCATAACAATGTGTTAGTCAACAACAGACTGCATCTACACGACAGTGGTTCCATAAGATTACAATACTATATTTTACCATACCTTTTCCATGTTCAGACACACAAATATGGCCAGGTGCAGTGGTTCACGCCTGTAATCCCAGCACTTTGGGAGGCTAAGGTGGGCAGATCATCTGAGGTCAGAAGTTCAAGACCAGCCTGACCAACATGGCAAAACCTCATCTCTACTAAAAATACAAAGTTAGCTGGGTGTGGTGGTGCATGCCTGTAATCCCAGCTACTCGGGAGGTTGAGGCAGGAGAATCGCTTGAACCCAGGAGGCGGAGGTTGCAGTGAGCCGAGATTGCACCATTGCACTCCAGCCTGGGTAACAGAGCGAGACTCTCTCTCAAAACAAACAAACAAAAAGATACACAAATATATACCATTGTATCACAATCGCCGCAGTATTCAGTATAGTAACCTGCTTTAGAGGTTTGTAGCTAGGGGAGATAGGCTACCGCAGCCCCGGTGTGCAGTAGGCTCTGCCATCTAGGTTTGTGCAAGTTCACTCTGTGATGTTTGCACAACAACAAAATCACCTAACAGTGCATTTCTCAGAAAGTATCCCCATCGTTAAGTGACTCGTGACTGTAATAGAAAATCAAAACCCACTGTCTCTCAGAACTGTGTACCCTCCAGTGGTGCTTCCTGCATGACTCAGTAACTTTATCAAGAACCTGGTTATGGGTATTTTTTCTTCTCTCTTTTCTGTCTCCAGTGATGTCAAGTTTATCCAAAGACCAGCTTAGCCTCGTGATAGCCAACAGTTTGTCGCTACTCCAGAATTAATATCAGATTATCACATCTAGAAATAAGAAAAGAAATAAGGTTCCCCCTTTGGCGCTTCCAGCAAATGTCTTCTCCAGTCTTGTTGACTCAAACTAGGTCTCATATCTACTGCTGCACTGTGACCAGAAGATGTGAGATGATTCTGATTTCGTAAGGCCCAAGCCACAGACCCCACTCCTAGAACCAGTAATAAAGAGAAGATCTTAAAAGCAGCCAGAGAAAAATGAACCATTGCAGAGAAATATAATAAGGATGACAGCCAGGCCCGGTGGCTCATACCTATAATCCCAGCACTTTGGAAGGTCGAGGCAGGCGGATCACTTGAGGTCAGGAGTTGAGACCAGCCTGGCCAACACGGTGAAACCCTGTCTCTACTAAAAATACAAAAATTAGACAAGCATAGTGGTGCATCCCTGTAATTCCAGCTACTCAGAAAACTGAGGCAGGAGAATCACTTGAACCTAAGAGGTGCAGGTTGCAGTGAGCCAAGATCGCACCACTGCACTCCAGCCTTGGTGACAGAGTGAGACTCTGTCTCAAAATAAATAAAAATAAATAAATAAAGGCAGCAGATTTCTCTCTGGTAACAGTGTAAGTGGAGCAATATCTTTAAACTACAGAAAGCGAAAACTGTCAACCTAAAATTCTATATCCAGGGAAAATAGCCTTCAAAAATGAAGATGAAATAAGTATTTTTGGACATATAAAAGTTGAAAGACTTCATAACCCGCAGGCTTACATGGCAAGAAATATTAAAGGCCTCAGCTAAAATTTCACTGGGTTGAATAACATCTCCCCAAAATTCCCGTCTACTTGGAACCTGCAAATGTGGCCTTGTTTGAAAACAGAATGTTTGGAAATGTAACAAAGTTAAGATGAAGTCATACCAGATTAGGGTGGACCTTAAACCAATATGACTGGTGTCCTCATAAGAAGAGGGAAATTTGGACGCGGACCCACACAGAGGGAAGACAGCCAGGTGAAGACAGAGTCAGAGATTGGAGGTTATTTTTTTTTTTTTTTTTGAGACAGAGTCTCACTCTGTCACCTAGGCTGCAGTACAGTGGCATCATCTCAGCTCACTGCAGCCTCTGCCTCCCAGGTTCAAGAGATTCTTGTGCCTCAGTCGCCCAAGTAGCTGGGATTCCATGTGTGTGCCACCACACCTGGCTAATTTTTGTATTTTTTTTTTTTTTTAGTAGAGACAGGTTTTTGCCATGTTGCTCAGGCTGGTCTCAGACTCCTGGTCTCAAGTTATCCACTTGCCTCGGTCTGTATCCAAAGTGCTGGGATTACAGACACGAGCCACTGCACCCAGCTGGAGAGACTGAAGTTTGATACCAGGAGCTGAGGAACACCAAGGACTGTCAGCAATAATCAGGTTAGGAAGAGGCAAGGAAGGGGCTTCTGCTGGAGCCTTCAGAGAGAGCACAGTCCTGCTGATGCCTTGAGTTCAGACTGCCAGCTTCTAGAACTATGAGAGAATGCATTTCTGCTGCTTTAAGCCACCCAGTTTGTGGTACTTCGTGACCGCAGCCCTAGGGAGCTAACACAGAAGTCTTCAAGCAGAAGAAGAAGAGAATAGTACAAGTTGGAAATACAGATCTATGGAAAGGAAGAAAGCACAGGAAATGGTAACTACATGGGTAAAATGATGGAAACTTTTCTTACTTCAATACCTTTAAAAATACCTTAACAAAAATAATTACAAATGTAGGGAGAGTACATAACATAATTATCAATAACATGTAAGAAAGCAATAGATAAAAGGGAGAAATGGAAGTATACTATTTTCAAGTCCTTGTACTATGTGTAACTGTGATAATATCTGTTGAAGGTAGACAGTGGTAAGTTAGATGTGTACTGAAAACCCTGAGGCAACCACTAAAACAACACAATGAAAAGTTATAGTAATAAACCAACAAAAGGCAGTAAAAGGGAAAGATTTAAAATTCACTTCAATAGAAGGCAGACGGGAGAGAAAGGGTAACAGAGAACAGACGGGATGAACGTTTTTTTTGTTTGTTTGTTTTAAGCAAGATGATAGATTGAAACCGAACCATATCAATAATCCTCTTTTTTTTTTTTTTTTTTTTTGAGATGGAGCCTCACTCTATTACTCAGGTTGGAGTGCAGTGGTGGGCTCTCAGCTCACTGCAACCTCCGCCTCCTGGGTTCATGCAATTCTCCTGCCTCAGCCTCCCATATAGCTGGGATTACAGGCATGCACCACCACGCTCAGCTAATTTTTGTATCTTTGTAGAGACGAGGTTTCACCATGTTGGTCAGGCTGGTCTTGAACTCCCAACCTCAAGTAATCTGCTCACCTCCCAAAGTGATGGGATTACAGGCATGAGCCACGATGCCCGGCAATAACCACTTTAAATGTAAATTGTCTACACATTCCGATCAAAAGACAAAGATTATAAGAGTAGATTTTAAAAGCAAGAATAAACTATATCCATACATAAGAAATAAAAAATTGAAAGCAAAAAGATTAGAAACACTTAGCACAAGAAAGCTGGAGTGGTGCTACTAATATCAGATTAACAAATTTGAGAGTAACGAATATAACCAAGGACAAAGAAAGTCATTTCATAATGCTAAAAGGATCAATTCATCAGGAGGCCAGAGCAACCCTAATACTAGGATTGTTTGGATTGCTTTGTACTTCATACTAGAGCTTCAAAATACATGAAGCGAAAACTAATTGAACTGCAAAAGTAAATAGTCAAATCTGTGACCACAGTGGGAGATTTCAATACGTTTCTGTCACTCTCAGAAACAGGTTGAACAAGTAGACAGAAAAACCAATAAAATATGGAGGACTTAAACAACATTATCAAGCATTTGACTTAATTGAAATGTATGGAACCATTACCAAACAAAGACTGAAGAAACATTCTTTTAAAATGCATAAGGAACATTTATCACCACAGGCTGTTTACTGGGATGCATTTTTTTTAAGCCTCCACCTCACACCCTTTAGGGTGGCTACTATCAAAAAGAAAACAGAGAATAACAAGTGTTGACAAGGGTATGAAGCAATTGGAACTCTGGTGCATGGCTGGTAGGATTGTAAAACGGAGCAGTTGCTGTGGAAAACAGTATGTTAGATGCTAAAAAAAAAAAAAATAGAATTATAATATGATCCCACAATTCCACTTCTGGGTATATACCCAAAAGTACTGGAAACAGGGTCTCAAAGAGTTTATAGCAATATTATTCCCAATGGTCCAAAGGTGGCAGCAACCCAGGTGTCCATCAACAGATGAAAGAATAAATGAAGTGTGGTACATACACATGATGGAATATCATTCAGCTTTGAAAAGGAAGGAAATGTTAACACGGGCTACAGCACGGATGAACCTCGAGGACACTAGGCTCAGTGAAATAAGCCAGACACGAAAGGACAAACACTGTTTGATTGCATTTATCTGAGCTCCTTCGAGTAGGCAAATTCACCAAGACAGAAAGTAGAATGGTCACTGCCACGGGCTAGGGGAAGAGGAAAGAGGAGTTATGGTTTTGTTTTGTTTCTTTTTTTCTTTGGAGACAGAGTCTCACTCTGTTGCCCAGATTGGAGTGTAGAGGTGTGATCTTGGCTCACTGTAACCTCCGCCTCCTGGCTTCAAGCAATTCTCCTGCCTCAGATTCCCGAGTAGCTGGGACTACAGGCCCACACCCCCACGCCTGGCTAATTTTTTTGTATTTTCGTAGAGATGGGGTTTCACCATGCTGCCCAGGTTGGTCTCAAACTTCTGAGCTCAGGTCATCCACCCATCTTGGCCTCCCAAAGTGCTGGGATTACTGGCATGAGCCACCACACCTGGCCAGAGTTAATGTTTAATGGGAACAAAGTTTCAGTTTTGCAAGACTAAAAAGTTCTGGAGAAGGATACTGGTGATGGTTGCGCAAGGTGATTGTACTTAATGCTGCAGAATTGTACACCTGAAAATGGTTAAGATGGTGAATTTTATATTATGTGCTTTTTGCCACTATATATATATAATATATATTTATTTTTATAAAAAATAAAAATATATTTTTATATATATTTTATATATATATATATATATATATACTGCTTGACTCCGTTTATATAAATTTCTAGAAAATCCCAACTGCCCTATAGTGACAGAAAGCAGATCAAAGACCGTCAGGGGAAGAAGACAAAGGAGCATTATCTTGATTGTGGTTTTATGGGCGTGTACTTATGCCAAAACTTACCAAATTGTGTACTTTGAATATGTGCAGTTTTTTAACTTTCACTAAACCCCCAATAAAACCCTTTCTCAAAAGTTACCTGTTTGAAATTCCTAGCCAGGTTCTGTTTTTTGGACTGGCCCCTGAGTGAATCTCTCCTGGCCTCACCAGCCTGCAGGTCCAGATGAAACTGTGCTCTTGGTAATAACCTGTACATACACACAAACATGATCTCCTTCAGAGCCTGCAGACTCAGGTGAGGCCATATTCTTGATAATAGCCTGTAAATAACACACACACACACACACACACACACACACTCTCACACACACCCTCTCTCTCTCTCTCTCTCCTTCAGAGCCTGCAGGTTCAGGTGAGACTGCACTCTTGGTGATAATACACACACACACACACACACACACACACAGTCTCCTTCAGATATTTTTAGGAGTCCTCGGCATCCTGCCAGGCAGCCCTCCTGGGCTCCACCTATGGGAGGGGAACATGCTCCTCCTTCCCATTATATGTCATATTTTATCACCTGGGCACTAAGACAAATTAACTGTGTCCTAGAGTCTCATAGAATCCTTCGTGAATCCTGCATCCCCAGCTTCTGCCCCCAGCTTTGCTTTCCACAAGGTTTTGACACAGACCCACGGAAGAATCTCCGAGATGGGTACCAGGACATCCTCTGCGTTCCTCCCTATTCTTCTCCCCCATCCTCACTCCTCTAAAAATGCAACTAGAATCACGGGTCCTGCCCCATAGGTTTCCCAGAGGTGCGCAGATCAATCCGAATTTAGGGGTGAACGCAGGTGGTCGGAAACCGTCCACATGCCTCACCATAGGATGTAACACCATCTGTTAAGGCCTCTGAACTCTAGGCTCTTTATGTGTTCATTTTACAAATATTTAGCACCACCCCTTAAGGAAAACCTAGAAACAAGAGGCTCCATTGCTGTTGGGACAAAATGATGTGTAAAGTGTTACAGTGTGGCAGAGTTCCCACACGAAGGCTCCAGACTGTGTGCTCTGTTCCCATGCAATGCCTCCAGGCAGACTTGTGAGAACAAACTCACCAGGTGCTGCTCTACCGGAACACTCTGCCAGGAACACTCCACCAGGTGCAAAGCCGAAAAGGTGGGGGAGCAGGAGACAGGCAGGAGAACTGGTTTCCTTCCCACCCACGCCGCTCTCTGCTGTCACTGTGACGGAAGAGAAAAGGAAAAGAGGGATGGTGAAGTCTGTGCCCCAAGTCTCTGCTTTTTGCTGCTTTGCAATTTGTGGAGGAAGCATAGGTTTTAATACGCAGAATCCATTACATTGTGATACCCCAAAAACTAGGACAGTCAGGCTGCATGTTGGAAGCAGCAGCCAGGAGTACAAGTCCTGCCCATGGGAAAGAGGAATAGCAGAAGAAAGCTTGACAGCAGTCTGAGTTTCCCTCAGGCAAATGTGGCCTGAACGAGATCCAAATGTCCCCGCGTGTCCAACCGGTGAGGGATGGCGAGCTGAGAGCCTGAGCAGGCACACCTCGCGGGGAATTAACAAGGGAGGGGCCTGGGCTCCCCATCGATCCCCTGCAGACCCACAGGCAGCTGGGGCCAGAGCTGCAGGCAGGTAAGGCTGCCAGGAATGGAATAGGCACCCGGGATCTACAGGTGCCACCCACTGGGAATCCTTAGCACCTGCAGACACCAGGGACAGAAATTGAGGGAGACCTGCCCGCCTCCCATGTGTGGCCCATCGTAACCATGCCAGGCCCCCTCCCCAGAGGGCTCCCCGGGTGCGGACCCCTAACAGGAGCTCTCCAGGGAAGAGGAGAATGAAATCCTAAGGAGGTTTTTGAACCAAACTCGGACTGAATTAATAATTCACCTGACAAATCACTGAAGTAGACAAAGGGAAAGACACAGAGTGGATAAGGTTCAATCAAGAGCCCCTGGCAGATCAGGGGTTTGGAAGGGGAAATGACGTGTGGGGACTCTCAAATATGCGTCTCCCCCCAGGTCCTGCAAGGACCGTCTGCCCACTCTACCCAGAAGAATCAAATGGCATCTTCGCTCCACGGACCACAACTTTGGGGTGCACAGGCTTTTCTTTCCTCTTCTCCAATAGATTCCCTGCCCAGAAATGTCTCAGGGTTAATCATTTTATTTTTTAATTTCTATTTTAGATTTGGGGGTGCATGTGCAGGTGTGTTACATGATTATATTGCATGATGCTGAGGTTTGGACTTCTCATAAGGACAGTTAGTCATTTAAAATTAATAAACCAGCCAGGCACGGTGGCTCATGCCTGTAATCCCAGCATTTTGGGAGGCCAAGCTGGGAAGATCATTTGAGATCAGGAGTTCGAGATCAACCTGGCCAACATGGCAAAACCCTATCTCTAATAAAAATACAAAACTTAGCTGGCGTGATGGTTCATGCCTGTCATCCCAGCTACTCGGGAGGCTGAGGCAGGAGAATCGCTGGAACCTGGGAGGCAGAGCTTGCAGTGAACTGAGATTGCACCACTGCATTCCAGCCTGGGCAACAGAGACGCTGTCAAAAAAAAAAAAAAAGAATTCTAAGGGCTAGCCATCAAACCTGACACTTGATATGCTAGAGGGACATTAGCAACCATTCTCTCTGGAGAAAGCAACCTGGCTGAGAGGATTATTGATTGTTTTGCTTCAAAATCCTATTTTAAATATGCCCCTACTAGATGACCCGGCCATGCTTCTCCTAGAAAAGTTCCAGATAAATTAAAACGTATATATATATATGTGTACACACACACAAATATTTGTACAAAAGTGTTCATCACAGCTTTATTTATTATTGCCAAAAACAGGAAACAACCCAAATGTCCATCAACAAATTATATGTTCATCTTTTTTTTTTTTTTAAAGACACTATTTCACTCTGTTGCCCAGGCTGGAGTGTAGTGACACAATGTCAGCTCACTGCAATCTCCACCTCCTAGGTTCAAGCAATTATTCTGCCTCAGCCTCCTGAGTAGCTGGGACTACAGGCATGTGCCACCATGCCCAGCTAATTTTTGTATTTTTTTTTTTCAGTAGAGATGGGATTTCACGATGTTGACAGGACTGGTCTCGAACTCCTTACCTCAAGTGATCCACCTGCTTTGGCCTCCCAAAGTGCTGGGATTACAGGTGCGAGCCACCGCACCTGGCCCAAATTATATATTAATCTAATGGAAGACTATTCCACAACCAAAGGGACAAGTTATGAACGCACACAACAGGCAGAAGTGCAAAACAAAATGCTGAGTAAAGAGTCCAGACGAGAGATCATGTACCACACGATTCTGTTTCTATGACTTTCGAGTAGGCAAACTCGTCTGTGGCAGAAGAAATCAGAACCATGTTTGCCAGGGACAGAGGATAGTGTAGGAATTGACTGGAAAGGGACGCCAGGGATATTTCTGAGGAAAAGGAACTATCCTATGACTTGATAGAGGAAAAGGTGTTTGCATTTGTCAAAACTCATGTAAAGCGGATCTTAATTTAAAATGTCAATGCTAGTTGAGTATCAGAAGTATTTCATTAAATCTACGATGCTATAAATTATAAGATTCACCATGCTTTTATTTTTAGTCCTAAGAAATAAAGGGGAAAAGAGCATCACCACTAAAACTGCGACACACTGTAGGCTGTAAGACACACCTGATTTAGAAATGCTAAATGTGAGGGTTAACATATGTTTTCGAATCAATGATCTTTAAGAGTTTAGTCCTTTCTTTGCGTTTCTCTATAACAAACCTAAACTCATCACTCCCCACAAAACAGGTAGGTGCCCCAGGCCAGCAGAAAAGACTGAGATCTCAGGAAGACAAAAAAGAAAAGCACATTAATTATTTTCTAAGTATAATTCTTATAAAACAGGGATATCGGCCCACAGTTCTTAATTAACTTGTCTAAGTTCAAAGTCTGTCACTAATTACTGAACTAAATTTTCATCTGATTACTAAAGAGACAAGCATACTCTTCAGCCCTGACTTTAGTGCAAAACTGTTCTCTTTACAGCAAACTGAAATCTGCGTTTATTACATTTAGCTTCTGCTTGTGGAAATCTGTTTAGCAAGCTGCCCTTCTAGAATACAAGTCTCTAGATTATAATGGTTGGTGAACAGTGGAAAGAAATAAGTCTTTGAACTCAAAATTTATTTTTTCCCCTTATTTCGCAGTGTGTCTGGGAAGGTGGAATCTACATTGACTTAATCCTAGGTCCCAGTCTCCTCTCTGTCAGGATGGATATTGCTGGTTACCGTAAAACACAGCTTCTTATTCCCATTGTGAGTACTGGTCCCTTCGTTATGCAAATGTGCAGCAGTGAAGCCGCTCTGCCGCTGAGGAAAGCGAGTAACAAGACCTTTAACCAATGGAAAGACCACCCTTCCAGAACTGACCTTTCAGCTTGCAGAGCTTCTCAGTCGGCAGTAAGTAAATTTCCAAAGGCACTTCCTGCGAAGAGGGAATCTGATACCCAGACCCCTTCCTTTGTGAGGCTCAATGTGTGTGGAACTTCTCTAACACATGAAGACGATCCCAATGAGGGGTGCTGATGGAAAAAGACATCACAAGTTACAATACACTGTGAGGTCACAAGCAATCTGTATTGGTGATCCAGGCCCAAAGCCAGGTCTTGAATATTTCTGGGAATGGCTAGAACTAGCACAGCACATAAATAAGTCTGTTCTAGTAAACATGCACTGAGAGTTGTTTCTATAAGTATCCAGCCAAGGGGATAAAAACCTTTCTACGGGCCAAGTGCAGTAGCTCATGTCTGTAATCCCTGCACTTTGGGAGGCAAAGGGGGGCAGATCACCTGAGGTCAGGAGTTCGAGACCAGCGTGGCCAATGTGGTGAAACCCTGTCTCTATTAAAAATACAAAAATCAGCTGGGCATGGTGGTACATGCCTATAATCCTGGATACTTGGGAGACTAAGGCAGAAGAATCGCTTGAACCCGGGAGGCAGAGGTTGCAGTGAGCCAAGATCACGCCACTACGCTTCAGCCTGGGCAGAGCAAGACTCTGTTTAAAAAACAAACACCTTTCTATGTATTTCAAACAGAAGGGGATTTAATACAAGCAATTGGTTACAAAAGTTTTGGAGTTTTTAGCAGAGCAAAAGGTGGGATTACCTACAGATCAGTGTCTAAAGGAAGTCCCTACTGCCCCTAGAGTTTGAGTTACAAAAGGTATTATTACCCAGAGCCTATGAGCACATACTTGCTGCTATGGCTGCTGTTACAGCCACCTCTGGTACCAGGGAAGTGGTGTTCCTACTGATGTTGAGGAGCCTGGAACTCTACGATCCTTCTAAATTTGCTGCCAGGAGAAAAATGGCTTGTGGATTCTTCCTACTTACAATTTTGTGTTATTGAGCAAAATCACCTGGACTTAGCTGGCAAGAGAGATTAGGAAATGTAGTTTTCAGGCTTCTAGACTGAGCAGTAACAGAGAGTATATGGAAGGACTACTATGGGACTTAATACCAACACTCAATATCTGGCACAGGAAGAATGGTTGAATGTGAGCGAACTTGAGTGAAGCTTCATTGAATTCTTGGAGAGGAAATCCATCACTACAGTAATGACAGAGATATATCAGGCCATGCCAAAATTATTTTCAACAGTGACGCTAGGCAGGGCGTGGTGGCTCACACCTGTAATCCCAGCACTTTGGGAAGCTGAGGCAGGAGGATCACGAGGTCAGGAGATCGAGATCATCTTGGCTAACACGGTGAAACTCCGTCTCTACTAAAAATACAAAAAAAATTAGCCAGGCGTGGTGGAGGGCACCTGTAGTCCCAGCTACTCGGGAGGCTGAGGCAGGAGAATGGCGTGAACCCGGGAGGGGGAGCTTGCAGTGAGCCAAGATTGCGCCACCGCACTCCAGCCTGGGCGACACAGCGAGACTCCATCTCAATAAAAAAATAAATAAAAAACAAAAACAGTGACACTAGTATATGGTAATATCAGAAACAATAGAAGTAGTAGACTAATTAATGTCTCAAATTCTCTGCCTCTGGTTTTGGTCAGATATGGTTGGAATGGCCACAGAATTTGATATTCTGTGAATATCAAATTATTTTTTTGACCTTTCTGTGGAAAGTGATCTTACAAAATCATTGTTGGCTGGGTGTGGTGGCTCACACCTGTAATCCCAGCACTTTGGGAGGCCAAAGTGGGCAGATTATTTTTGGTCAGGAGTTGGAGACCAGCCTGGCCAACATGACAAAATCCCATTTCTATTAAAAATACAAAAAAAGAAAAAAAGAAAGAAAAATTAGTTGTGCATAGTGGCTCATGCCTGTAGTCCCAACTACTTAGGAGGCTGAGGCACAAGAATCGCTTGAATCCAGGAGGCAGAGGTTACAGTGAGCCAAGATCATGCCATTGCACTCCAGCCTCAGCAACAGAGCAAGACTCTGTCTAAAAAAATAAAATAAAATAAAATAATAATAATAATAAATGCAGCTAAAAACATTATGGAAGTATGTTAGACGATTAATTTTAATACATTATTTTTCTAAATTCTGTAATGATTGTGTTATTTGCAAACTTTTAAAAATATGTAATTTGTTGTGTTTTATGTTATTATTCTTTCACTTTTCTACCTATAAAAAGAGAGAAAGGTTATGGCCCAATCTGCTTTCAATGACCATTAGGACCCCAAACTGCTTTCTGTCCATTCTTTAACTCATTTTATTTTTAATTTGTGTTTTATGTCATTTGAGAAAATAGTCTGGGATTGGTAAGTGGCACTGGTGTTCATTAAAAAGTCTGGCTACAGGGTTGTGCGTTTTAATGCTTGTTTCAAAACAAGCTATTAGTATCCTCAATTTTCTCTAATTAATTTTGTTTTAATTTCATTGGCTTTTGCTATTTATTATTTGTTTCATTCTGCTTACTTTCAGTTTAATTTGCTTTTCTTTTTATATTTTCTTTAGGTAGAAGCTGAGATCATTGAATTGAGATTTTTCTATTTCTGTAATATAGGCATTTAATACTATAAATTTCCCTCTAAGCACTGCTTTGGCTGCATCCCTCGGATTAAATAATGCATTTTCATCCCATTTGGTTAAAAAAGATTTCTATCTTGTGATTTCTTCCTTGACCTGTGGATTATTTGAAAATATTTTGTTGAATTTTCAAATATTTGAGAATTTTCTAGATAACATTCTATTAATGATTTTCATTTTAATTATGTTGTGTAGATAATATACTTTATATGATATGAATCCTTTTATGTTTATTGAGGCCCAGAATAGAATCTATTTTCAATGGTTCAGAAAGGGATCTCTCTTGGTGAATGTTCCATGTGTGTTTGTAAACAATGTGTATTCTCTCTGCTGTTGTTGAATGGACTGTCTTGAAAGTGTTTTCAATCTTTTGTATTCTTCCTGATTTTTTTTTCATCTACTTGTTCTATCAGTTACTGAGAGAGGAGTGTTGGACCACACTTCAACAATAATTACAGATTTTTAAAAATGTCTCCTTTTAGTTCTATCAGTTTTTGCTTAATGTGTTTTGAAGCTCTATTCTTAAGTACATTCACATATAAGATTGTAATGTCTTCTTGATTAATTTACCCTGTTAGTATGTGATGTCCTTCTTTATCCCTGGTAATATTCTTTATCCTGAAGTCCACTTTGTCTGATATTAATATAGCTATTTTGGGTTTCTTTTTATTAGTGTTAGCATGGTATTTTTTTTCATTGTTTTACTTTTAACCTAGCTGTGTCTTTATATTTATAATGGGATTGTTGTAGAAAGAATATAGTTCGGTCCTGCTTTTGGAAATCCAATCTGATAATTCATCTAATTTCTGGAGCTGTTTAAAACATGTATATTTAGTTTAATTATTGATATGATCAAATTTAAATCTGTCATCATGCTATGTGTTTTCTATTGGTCCCATCTATTCCTTTTTCCTTTTTTTCTTATGCCCTGTCCTTGTTTTTGATTAACTGAGTGTTTTGTTTTGTTTGTTTGTTTATTTGTTTTGAGATGGAGTCTTGCTCTGTTGCCCAGGCTGGAGTGCAGTGGTATTAGCCTAGCTCACCCCAACCTCCACCTCCCAGGTTCAAGCAATTCTCCTGTCTCAGCCTCCTGAGTAGCTGGGATTACAAGCATGCACCACCATGCCTGGCTAATTTTCATATTTTTAGTAGAGACAGGGTTTCACCATGTTGGCCAGGCTGGTCTTGAAGTCCTGATCTCAAGTGATCCACCCACCTCAGCCTCCCAAAGTGCTAGGATTACAAGTGTGAGTCACCACACCTGGCCAATTAACTGAGTATTTTTATGGTTCCATTTTATCTCTACTCTTGGTTTACTAGCTATACTTTTATTTGTTTTTTAGTGGCTGCCCTAGAATTTATAACATACATTTTTCACTTGTCATAGCCTATCTTCAAATAATAACACTTCCCCTTAAATGCATAATCTTTTAGTAGTATATTTTTATTTTCTTTCTCATCCTTTGTGCTGTTATTAAAATGCATTATACTACTACATGTTATAAATCTCATGATATATTGTTACTATTTTTGCTTTAGGGAGTCAATTATCTTTTAAAAGAGATTAAAATAAGAAAAAATGTTTTCCATATTTGCCCACATTTTAATATTTTTTTCTGTCACTATGGCAGAACAGTGGTTTCAAGCACTCCTCATTCCTTTGTGTAGATCCGAATTTCTTTCCAGTCTCAGATTCCTTCTGCCTGGAGAATTTACTTTAACATTTCTTGTAGTGTAGTACTTATGATGAAAAATTCTCTTCTATTTGCCAAAAAAAGCTTTATTTTTTATTTAAGAAATATTTTCGGCCGGGCGCGGTGGCTCAAGCCTGTAATCCCAGCACTTTGGGAGGCCGAGGCGGGTGGATCACGAGGTCAGGAGATCGAGACCATCCTGGCTAACATGGTGAAACCCCGTCTCTACTAAAAATACAAAAAACTAGCCGGGCGTGGTGGCGGGCGCCTGTAGTCCCAGCTACTCGGAGGCTGAGGCAGGAGAATGGCGTGAACCTGGGAGGCGGAGCTTGCAGTGAGCCGAGATCGCGCCACTGCACTCCAGCCTGGGTGACACAGCGCAAGACTCCGTCTCAAAAAAAAAAAAAAAAAAGAAATATTTTCATAATTTAAAATTTTTTCACTGAATATAAGATTCTGGGTGGATTTTTTTTCTTTAAATATGTTAAAGATGTCATTCCATCATCTTCTGCTTGCATAGTGCCTAATGAAAAGTCTGCTTTATAGAATGTCTTCCTTATGGACTATTTCCTTATTCTCTGGCTACCTTCAAAGATTTCCTCTTCACGCTGATTTTCAACAGTTTGTCTAGGATGTGCCCAGGTGTGTTTTTATTCATTTTTATCTTGCTTAGGGTTATCTGAACTTCTTGCATCTGTGGATTGTTGTTTTTCATTCAGCTGGGGAAAACCTCAGCTGTTATCATTTCTTCTGGCCTCTTGTCTCTTCTTCTGGGACTCAATTACATGTATGTTAAACTATTTCATATTATCCTACGGTTTTTGAAATGCTAGGTTTTTTTCCTCCTCTCTTTTTACTTCTTAAGTTTCAGTGTGGATAATTTCCACTGACCTCTCTTCACATTCACCAATTCTTTCTTCTGCTACATTCATTTTGTGAATAAGCCTGTTGAAGGAATCCTTTAAAGCTGAGACCATGATTGTATTAGTCTGCTAAGACAAGCTCTATTTCCAAATACAGTGACATTGGGGACTAGGCTTCAATATATACATTTTGGGATACACGAGTCAGTCTATAACAATCATTTCCATTGCTCATGTTTCATTTAACTCTTTTTTTAGAGTTTCCATCTCTCTGATCAAATTCTCCATCATGTATGTTGTCCACCTTTTCACTAGACTCTTTAACATATCAATCAGTTAAAATCTCTGCTAGTTTGAGCATCTGCAGCATTTCTCTGTCTGATTCTGTTGACTGTTTTGTTTTGGGGCTTTCTTACAATTTGGATTGAATGCTGGACTTTGTGTGTAAAGGAATAGCAGAGACTGAGGTAAATAATACTGACACCTAGAAATGGCGTGTATCTTCTTCTATCAGTTGATTAATGTGGGAGCTGATTCAATTTAGGATCTACCCAAGGCTGGGTTGGTGGGCATGTGACCTGGGCTGTAACACAGGGCTTCATTGCTTAGAAGGGCCCTGAACTTGGTTTGATGCTCTGCTGTTACCACACTGAAATTCTGAGGAATTTTGAACAAGGGGCCTCGTGTTTTCATTCTGCACTGGGCCTTGCAAGTTATGTAGCTCATAAGTATGAGTTTTTGCCTGCTTCAGAAAATCTGGAGATAAGAAACGCTCTACAGAAATGACGAAAAAGTCAGGAGGACTTTGTGTATCAGTGTCACTAAGTTAGGGAGTACAGATGATTGTGTAAATATATCCAGTTAATAAGATAGTGTTTTTCAAAAGCCACTGAGATCTGCTCTGGAAATTGAAGGTTAGAGACCAGTAATACAACCAGCCATTGCCTCAAAGACCTAAATCATAACGATCTGTCAATTAGGCCAGGTAGATAATATAACTAGCCAGAATTTCCCTTTAAAATCCGACTCACCAGGTTAAATGAAGAAATGCCCAATATGAATATGTTTTTAATAATATAATTCTTAGAATAATCTTGTATACATTATAGCTTTATGAATGTTCTTTTTATTATAAATTTGATTAAGTTTATTATAATAATAAGCTTCTTTCTCTTTAAAAATATAATATCACTATATGTTCTACATAAACGTAATATAATGAAATGTGTTTTAAATCACAAAAATGTAATGAAGATGTAGGGATCAGCTTACTAGTATGTTAAAATTGATGAAAATAAACAATATACTTTACTTCCATCAAGAAAATGAAAACACTATAGCTAATACAAATGAAATCTACAAGGGAAAAAAATCCAAGCCTATTGGAAATGTATTTTCTCTTTTTAGATATATTGTCAGGAGAAAATTTAGTTGTTAGGGCCTGGTGTGGTGGCTGATGCCATGTAATCCCAGAACGTTGGGAGGCCAAGGTGGGGAGGATTCCTTAAGCCCAGGAATTCAAGGCCAGCCTGGGCAACATAGGGAGACTGTCTCTTAAAAAGAAAAAGAAAAAAAAAAGTTGTTAGAGAAAAACCAAAAAACCAAAAGTAATGACAAACAACATAGATGTTCTCCTTCACATTCAATAAATTCAAAGAAAGACAGACCGGGCTGGTTTGGTCCTTCTGGTGTCAGGGACTCACCCTCTTTCCATCTTGTTCCTACTCTATGGATGGCTTGTGGCTTCCATTTTCAAGAATCCTCATGGTCCAGTATGACTGCTGGGGCTCCAATCATTATGGCTGCATTCCAACCAGCAAGAAGGAGGAAGGGTTTAGAGTGGCACATTTTCTCCTTTCAAGGCCATTTAAATTAAGTCACAAGATACAAAGCACATCTCTTGTTTTCATATTTACTTTGCATCAGTAAACAAACTTTGCCTATTGCTTTTGGGAGAACATGTAGAGAGAGTTTCTGAAATAGATGAACCTTCTTTTAGGTCTAACAGTCTTCCCTAGCTGAGTTACCTCAGTCTACCAAGATCCAAATTCTAAATCTGTTCTTGGAGCCAGCTGTGGTGGCTCATGCCTGTAATCCCAACACTTTTTGGGAAGCTGAGATAGGAGGATCACTTGAGACCAGGAATTTGAGACTAGTCTAGGCAAAACAGCGAGACCCTGTCTCTTAAATTTTTTCTTAATTAAACTAAATTAAAAAGATAAAATCTAGCATTGGTTATGTATTTTGGAAACAGTTTCATTTTGAAGCCTGTTTACTTTATTTTATTTATTTAAAGCAGCTGTGTTGGGTGGTTTTTTAAAAATACTTTATGACAGCTAAAGGAATAATTTGGGGAAAAAAGAGAGAGAGAAATGACTTTAACTCCAGAGAAATAAATAAAATAGTTTTAGGTTCATAAATAGCTTATGTTTCAACTTAGAAGCCTATAAATTTTTACATTAAAAATTATAATATCTGTAAAATGTTATACCTCGTAGACATTTTATGTTTAACATTTTAGGTCAAGGACTCTTGAAAGAACTAATAAATAATTATTTGTCAATTTGAAAAAAATAGGCTGGGTATGGTGGTTCATGCCTGTAATCCTAGCATTTTGGGAGGCCAAGGAAGATGGATCACTTGAGGTCAGGACTTCGAGACCAGCCTGGCCAACACGGTGAAACCCTGTCTCTACTAAAAATACAAAAATTAGCCAGATGTTTTGGCATGCTCTGTAGTCCCAGCTACTTGGAAGGCTGAAGCAGGAAAATCACTTGAACCCAGGAGGCAGAGGCTGTAGTGAGCCGAGATTATACGACTGCACTCCAGCCTGGGCAACAGAGTGAGACTCTGCCTCAAAGTAAATAAATAAACAAACAAACGGGAAAGTAAAATAAAATGAAATTCATGAACCAAATTCATTTCAAGTGAATCAAATATTTCTGATTGTCTAACATGGTAGGGGAATAGAAACACTTCTAATAGTTGCCTGGCTAAAAGAAGATTGCTATGGATTCGATGTTGCAAAGGCTATGGCTTGACTTTGACTTGCATGGGATTTTGATTTTTTTCTTTTTCTTTCTTTTCTTTTCTTTTTTTTCTTTTGAGACAGAGTCTCACTGTCACCCAGGCTGGAAGTGCAGTGGTGCGATCTCCTGGCTCACTGCAACTTCCACCTCCCAGGTTCAAGCAATTCTCCTCCCTCAGCCTCCTGAGTAGCTGGGATTACAGGCATGCATCACCACACTGGGCTAATTTTTATATTTTTCGTAGAGATGGGATTTCACACTGTTGGACAGGTTGGTCTTGAACTCCTGACCTCAAGTGATCCACCCACCTCAGCTTCCCAAAGTGCTGGAATTGCAGGCATGAGCCGCTGCGCCCGGGAGGATTTTGATATTTTTTTCTAAAACCATAATCACTATTTATAAAGTGGGAGATGTTACACAAGGACCTATAATTTCAAAGTCTCTTCAAACTGAAAATATGCTGGCATAGTGCCTCATCCCTGTAATCCCAACACTTTGGGAGGCCAAGATGGGAGAACTACTTGAGCCCAAGAGTTCGGCACCAGCCTGGGCAACATGACAAAATCTGGTCTCTGCAAAAACACAAAAATTAGCCTGGTGAGGTGGCATGCTCCTGTAGTCCCAGCTACCTGGAAGTCTGAGTCAGGAGGATCGTGTAAACCCAGGAGGTAGAGGCTGCAGAGAGCTGTGATCATGCCACTTTACTCCAGCCTGTGCGACAGAGCAAGACCCTGTCTCAAAACAAAACAAAAAACCTAACTAAAAATATGAGGTAGTAGACATGCATTGCTCTCTTATACCCTACCAGATCTGGCAGCCCACTCCCTCATGTCTGGTGCCCCCAACCCTGTGGCCTGTACCCTGTAGACATTTGAGTTTGCGATTCCCAGACACATCTTGGGTTTACATTTTTTTAAACCCTGAGTTTCTATCACTCTCTCCTTTCATTTTATCCTGAGATCATTAAGAGATGAACCAAAAAACAAAGGTGAAGGCAGAAAGCTCTTTAAAGATTTCCCTTCTCCCAGATTCTTACCAGGAGGGAAGGAAGGTAGAGGAGGGGTTGGAGATGGAAGAGAAAGGGCAACCAATCTTCGGTGAGGTGAGGGAAGAGACTGGTGGGCAAGAGGCCATGCTGTGCTCTTAGGAGGATGATGGCAGTAGGGGAATTACAAACAGGAGGGGACATTAAGCCACTTCCTCTTGGGGCAATCCGCTTCACAGTTTTACCATCTTAGTTGGGCATTGCCTTGCTGTAAGAAGGTACAGCAAGAGACCTGGAACATTGCTCCCAGCTGTTGGGACTTCCACTCAGGGTGGGGTTTTTGTCCTCAGTATCTGTTCATGGGACCTCCCCACCCACCTTCTCCCCACTCTGGCATTCTGCCTGGACAGATGGCCCTAGCTTAGTATCACAGATAATGTTTCTCCAGACACTCTTCAGCCCCTAAATTGTACTTAACATTTTTAGCTAACAACTTTCTCTACAATCACCTTAGATAGTTTACCAAGGACAACATATTATAGAGTATCTGTTGTATATTTCATATCTAACATGTATTGAGAGCTTATTACATGCTAAGCACTCTTCAAAATGCTTTTGTTGACTCATTTAATCCTCTCAAACACCTTATGGTGTAGGTTCTATTATTTCCATTTTACAGATGAGGAAAGGAAGACACAGAGAAGTTAATAACTTGCCCAAAGGAACCCATTTGGAGATAGATATATAAATAAATACATAGATATAGATGCACACATACAGACATAAAGCATACATAAATATAAAAATCAGGCTGGACACGGTGGCTCACACCTGTAATCCCAGCACTTTGAGAGGCCAAGAGGGAGAAGCCCTTGAGGCCAGAAGTTTGAGACCAGCCTGGGCAACATAGTGAGACCTCATCTCTACAGAAAAAAATGTTTTAATTAGCTGGGTATAGTGAGCATGCATCAGTAGTCCTGGCTACTTGGGAGGCTGAGGCAGGAGGATTGCTTGAGCCCGGAAAGTCAAGGCTGCAGTGAATTATCATGCCACTGGACTCCAGCCTGGATGACAGAGCAAGACTATTATTTTTAAGACTTATGAAAACCTATCTCATAATTCTCATTCACAACATGTGATGCTCAAAAGCAGATATTCACAGGGCTCCTGCATAAGAGGTGCAAGGTATTACAGAAATAAGAAAGCAAAAAAAGAAATAAGGTAGAAAATAAAGAGGGGCTTCTGACAGTGAGTGGTGGGTGTAATTCAGATGTTCTTGAAGACTCAGAAGAGGGTTGAAATTGTGCAAAGCCGCTGTTTTATTCACATGACATTATTTATCATTGCCTGCTACATGTGCACGGTGCCAGGAACAGAGACTTATGGCCAATGAAACACAAAAACTGGAGAGAATGTGCTTCCAATTAAAAAGTACAATTGCAAAACAGCTTTGAGTTCAACAACAGGCTGGGCGCAGTGGCTTACGCCTATAATCTCAGCAATTTGGAAGGCTGAGGAAGGTGGATCACCTGAGGTCAGGAGTTCGAGGCCAGCCTGGCGAACATGTTGAAACCCCATCTCTACTAAAAATACAAAAATGAGCCAGGCATGGTAGCACACGCCTGCAGTCCCAGTTACTCTGGAGGCTGAGGCTTAGGAGGCTTCGAATTTATACAATTGGGTGAATCATCAAGAAATAGATTGGTCTCTTGGGAATTTTTCCTTTCAAAGATTCATCTCAGGAAAAAAGAAAGTTAAGGGTGATTTTCCCTGAGAGCAGGTCAGTTTTGTCTTCTAGAATTTGGGGTTCTCTCACCCCAGGGATGCAGTTCACTGACTGTTTATGTGTTTGATGTTCATTTGTTTATCTGACTGCAGGGTGCCAGGAAGACTGACCAAATAGGCATTTTTTTTTTTTTTTAGAGGAAGAATGAGGCTAATTAAAATAATCTGGCTAGATTGTCAGTGAGGATAAGTGGATATGCAAAAAGTGTTTGGGAAGAGGTTAACTAACTAGAGGGGAGTGAGGCGGGTTTGCCGAGGACAGAGGGCAAGGTGGGTCTGGGCAATGACTGTCTTAGTAGTGACCAAGGCCACCCAGGCCCAGGCCACTTCCCTCTATTTTTCCTGGGTTTTGGTACAACCCCAGAGAAGGGAAGAGATGTATTTGCCATAGCAGGGAGCGGAGAAAAAAATAGTGTTAGATTTTCGTTGATCTTGGCAAGTGGAAGCTCAGAGCCACATCTGATATAATTTACAAAAATAAGGAAATGCAATGTTTTTTCTACTTGAGTATTGAAAAGCAGTTCCTTCTTCTATACCTATACTCTTAAGGAAACCCCTTCTGTCAGTCGACTCATTTTCTTTCATTTTCTCCACTTCAGTCTCACTGCCTTGAGGTCTCCAGGTTGGCGGCAGCAATTGGATTCCCTTATAGGGACCTCTACAGACTCTAACTGGCTCTTGTTCCTAAGTCAAAAGCCAAGTACACTATTACTAGGTGACCATTAGAAATGCATCACCTCGGCCAGGTACAGCGCAGTGGCTCACACCTCTAATCTCTGCACTTTGGGAGGCCAAGGCAGGAGGATCTCTTGAGTTCAGGAGTTTGAGACCAGCCTGGGCAACATGGAGAAACCCCGTCTCTACAGAAAGTACAAAAATCATCTGGGCATGGTGGTGTGCACCTGTCGTCCCAGCTACTTGGGAGGCTGAGGTGGGAGGATTGATTGACCCCAGGAGGTCTAGGCTATAGTGAGCCATGATCACTCCACTGCACTCCAGCCTAGGTGACAGAGTAAGACCCTGTCTCAAAAAATAAAAATAAAATGAAATAACATGGTGAATTGTATGTCATATGAATATATCTCCATTTAAAAATTTAGGATTCTAAAGCAAAAAAAAAAAAAAAAAAATCCCTTAACCTGGGCCCTCTTCTTCCTGATGTCTCTGTCTACCATCCTCCCCTCTTCCTGGCTCCATCTGCCATCTTCCCCTCTGCCTGACTCTGTCTGCCATCCTCCCCCCTGCCTTGTCCTGTCCACCATCTTCCCCTCTGCCTGGCTCTGTCTGCCATCCTCCCCTCTGCCTGGTCCCGTCTGCCATCCTCCCCTCTGCCTGACTCTGTCTGCCATCCTCCCCTCTGCCTGGCCCCGTCTGCCATCCTCCCCTCTGCCTGGTCCTGTCCGCCATCGTCCCCTCTGCCTGGCCCTGTCTGCCATCCTCCCCTCTGCTTGGCTCCCCTCCCCAGCTGAGTCCTCTGTCTGCATCTTGCCGACAGTCTATGGCCAAAGACCCTGTCACTAGGACTTTTCTTTCCTGAGCCTGAGCCTCATCCCCACCTCCAGCTCTGTTCTGAATGGTAACTGCTGAGCTGATCCCCACCCTGCATGGATCCCCTGTGAGAAGCCCCAGAACGACCCTCACCTGAGTCTCTCCTGAATGGTGGATGCCAAGGCAGCCCACTCTTCCCAAGCCACCTCATTTCCTTTGGTCTGAGAACACAGATACTGGACTTTGCTCTCAAAAATAATGATATCGTGTTGTTATGAGTTGAAATGTGTCCACCCAAAAATATATGTTGAAGTCCTAACCGCTAACCCTCAGAATGTGACCTTATTTGGAGATAGGGTCTTTTTTTTTTTTTTTTTTTTTTGAGACGGAGTGTCCCTCTGTCGCACAGGCGGGAGTGCAGTGGTGGGATCTCAGCTCACTGCAGCCTCTGCCTCTGGGTTCAAGCAATTCTCCTGCCTCAGGCTCCCAAGTAGCTGGGACTGTAGGTGTGTGCCACCATGCCCGGCTAATTTTTTGCATTTTTAGTAGATTCAGGATTTCACCATGCTGGCCAGGCTGAACTTGAACTCCTGACCTCGTGATCCACCCGCCTCAGCTTCCCAATGTGGTGGGATTACAGGCGTGAGCCACCACACCAGGTCTGGAGATAGGGTCTTTACCAAGACAATCAAGTTAAAATGAGGTCACTGGGATGGGCCCTAATCCAATATAACTGGTGTGCTTATAATGAGACAGAATTTGGATGTCGACATGCACAGAGGCAGGATTCTGGGAAGAGACACAGGGAGAGGACAGCCATGTGGCAGGAGCAATGGCAAAGGAATGACAAGGACAGCTGGCAAATGCCATAGCCTGGATGCGGCCAGGAAGGACTCTCCCCTAAAACCATCAGACACCTGCTGACACCTCGATTGCAGCCTTCCAGCTTTCAGAACCATGAGACAACAAATTTCTGTTGCTTCAAGCCATGTGGTGTTTGGTACTTTGTTGCGGCAGGCTTAGGAAATTAATACACACAGAAAAGGCCAGGCATGGCTGAAGTTTGGATGGGAGGGTCACACATTCTAAAGAGACTGCCATGCTGCTCCTAGAAAGGACTAAGCAGGCTGGGCACGGTGGCTCACGCCTGTAATCCCAGCACTTTGGGAGGCTGAGGCAGGCGGATCTCGAGGTCAGGAGATTGAGACCATCCTGGCTAACACGATAAAACCCGGTCTCTACTAAGAATACAAAAAATTAACCGGGCGTGGTGGCGGGCGCCTGTAGTCCCAGCTACTCTGGAGGCTGAGGCAGGAGAATGGTGTGAACCCAGAAGGCAGAGCTGGCAGTGAGCCGAGATCGCGCCACTGCACTCTAGCCTGGGCGACAGAGTGAGACTCCATCAAAAAAAAAAAAAAAAAAAAGGACCGTGCAGCAGCTTGAATGGATCTACAGAGAACTGCACTGTTTGCAAAAGCTGACCTCAAAAGGCTACACACTGGATGATTTCATTTATATAACAAACATTCTTGAAATGACAAAGTGGCAGAGATGGATAGCATCAGTGGCTGTCAGGGCTTAGGGAAAGTGGATAGAGACAGATGGTTGTGGCTATAAAAGGGCAGCACAAGGGAGCCTGGTGTGCTGACTGCCTTGACTCTTGGCTGTGGAGGGGCCACAACCCAACCACTATAATGTGACAAAATTGCTTGGAACTACACACACACACACACACACACACACGCATGTAACACTGGCAAAATTCGAATGTCTATGTGTTGTATCCATGTAAATTTCCTGGTTGTGATATTGTACTTTAGCTATTCAACATGCTACCATTGAGGAAAGCTGAGTCAAGGGTATACAGGATCTCTCTGTATCATTACAACTACATGAGAATCTCCACTTATTTCCAAACAAAAAGTTTTTTTAAGATACCGTCAAGTCACGTCAATTTAACCCAGGGAAGCAGTCCCTATGGAATATGGATGAAATTAAGCATAATTTCCATCTAAATACAATTCAAGTTTTGGATCCTTTTTTTTTAAGAAGTAACTGATGATTGGAAATAAAAATTCAAAATTTCATCTGGATGAATAAACATAAGAATATTCTTTAGAAAGATAGCAAAGAAACCTCAAGGAGTGGGAACTTATGAGGCAGACCATCTCCTGCAAGATTTGAAAACATTACAGAGCTATAATAACTGGCAGAGACTGTGGAACAGAGTGAGTATCCCAGCAATGGACTAATTATCTAAGTGAAAATAATTTATGGAGACAATATTTCTAAAAAGTTAAAAAAAGAAAAAAGAAGAGCCTTTGAGTGTACAGTGGCATTCTGAATCAATAACTGGCCTTGGTCTTTTCCAGTTTCCTGTGAAAACATTCAATTTATACAATGAGGGAAAGTCTAGACCAGCACTGGACACTATCTGAAGCTTTTAGGAGTTATGGCAGAAAATAGCGCAGATAATAGTGGAGTACAGCAGGGTGTGACACTATCTAACAGTTAATGACCTACGACTACATGTATCAATGGAGAAATTAATGCTAAGGGAAAAAGAAAGTTTTGGAATGACATGACAGTGCAGGTTGAGTCTCCCTTATCTGAAATGCTTAGAATGTGAAATATTTCAGATTTCAGATTTTTTCACATTTTGGAATATTCACATATACACAATGACATATCTTGGGAATGGGACCTAAGTCTAAACATAAAATTCATTTATGTTTCATATGTACCCTATACACATAGCCTATAAACTACACATAGTTTCATACAATATTTTTAATAATTTGTGCATGAAACAGTTTGAGTCTATTGAACGCCCAGAAAGCAAAGTTATTGCCACTGCAGTCACCCACGTGAACATCTACAGATGATTGCCATCACCAGCATTCCTGACTCTGAATTTATGTGCTACCTTTATAAGCAATTGTTTTCTTACACTTATTTACACATGAGTACTTAACAGTAAAAAATATGACATAGCATTAAACCAGTGAAAACATAATGTGTTCAGGGTCACTAAGCAGCCCAGTGGCGTCATCAGAGACCTGGATCAGCTGACAGACAACAGCAACCATGACAGTGGGCTTCCAACTCCACCTATGATGCTGTGTTCTGATTAAAAGATTACTGTAGGCCGGGGTTGGTGGCTCATGCCTGCAATCCCAGCACTTTGAGAGGCCAAGGCAGGCAGTTCACCTGAGGTCAGGAGTTTGAGACTAGCCTGGCCAACGTGGTGAAGCTCCATCTCTACTAAAAATACAAAAAAAAAAAAAATTAGCTGGGCGTGGTGGCAGGTGCCTTTGATCCCAGCTACCAGCTACTCAGGAGACTTAGGTGGGAGGATCACCTGAGCCTGGGAGCTCAAGGCTGTAGTGAGCTGGAATCGTGCCACTGCACTCCAGCCAGGGCAACAGAGTAAGACCCTGCCTCAAAAAAAAAAAAAAAAAAAAAAAAGGAAAAGGAAAAGGTCACTATAAGCTAAACCTTGAGCCTAGAGCCTAGATGCACACGCGGAACCCTGGAGAAGTCCCTACCCTCAAGGCAGGAGTTCGTAGCTGATAGCTTCTTGGGCTTTTGGTGCCGATTGGCTGGAGACTGGGGAAGCTACATCATGAATAAGGGGCTTTTGTTCTCTTTCCTGGGCTGAATCGGGCAGCAGCAACTTGTAACCATCTGGCCATCTGCTGGTATCCTATAGGGTGGCTTATCTTGCAAAAGCGCTAGGTGCTGACGCAGGAGAGTTGCAAGCAAAAGGAGACTCTGCAAAAGGGTTCTGCAGGGCTTCACACAAGGGGACAAGTTGGCACAGTGTCCTCATCTTGTTTATCCTGCCTCAAACACACACCGTTCTAGTCCTTCAATGAGCCCATGGCATACTTTCATCACGGCGCCTGTAGGTGCTTGTTCTGCAGTGATAACAGCATTATCTTCATCATCACTGTTACCACAAGCACCTTGGTTCAGAACTGTTTTGCCATTGTTCATCATCGGTCAGTGAACGAACAACTGGAGCCTCAGTATGGATGTTAAAAACTTGTATATCCACTTCTTCCAGCATGCTGACACACTCTGAAGGTATATTTTTTGCCTGCGTAGGGAGGTCAGACATCATTTTTTTTCCCACTTCATGTATGGAGTGCTTCCACGTCATCACCTTGTTCATCGTCATCACTGAACATAGTCGCAGACCAGAGTTTGTGCCATGCACACATGGCTATGTCGTTAGTCACTGTGTTCCAAGCATTGGAAACTGCATTGGCATCTTTCATGCTAAATGCCTTTTGAAAACTTCCACACCCACCCCTCTGTTCACTGCTGCTAGTGTGCAGTGTTTCCGTATTTACTCTCCATTGATATCCATTGATCTAAGAATACCCTAGTCACATGGCTGAAGTAATGAAGTCACGTCTGGAAGAAAGCCCATGGCATAAACATTACTTTTAATGAGAGTTTCAGCTGGAGGATGAGCAGAGCGGTTGTCAAAGAAAAACAAAATCTTGTAGTCGTCATCCAGTCCACCCTCCCTACAGTGACACAAGCCACTGGTACAAAATGTTTGCGAGACTAATCAGCAAAGATGTCCCTGATGGTACATATAATCTCAGCTACTCAGGAAGCTGAGGTGGGAGGATGGCTTGAGGCCAGGAGTGTGAGACCAGCTTTGGCAACATAGTGAGACCTCATCTTTAGAAATAAATAAATAAATATCAGCCAGGTGTGGGGTGCACACCTATAGGCCCAACTGCTTGGGAGGCTGAAGCAGGAGGATTGCTTGAGTCCAGGAGTGTAAGGCTGCAGTGAGCTATGGATTGCACCATTGCACTCCAGCCTGGGTAACAGAGTGAGACGTCAACTCTAAAAAAATTTTAAAAAAAGAAAAAAGAGGCCAGGCGCAGTGGCTCACACTTGTAACCCCAGCACTTTGGGAGGCCGAGGTGGGTGGATCACCTGAGACCAGGAGATCGAGACCAGCCTGGCCAACATGGAGAAATCCTGTCTCTACTAAAAATACAAAAATTAGCCAGATGTGGTGGTGGTCGCCTGTAATCCCAGCTACTTGGGAGGCTGAGGCAGGAGAATTGCTTGAACTGGGGAGGCAGAGATTATAGTGAGTCGAGATTGTGCCATTACACTTCAGCCTGGGCAATAACAGTGAAACTCCGTCTAAAAAAAAAAAAAAAAAAAAAGGCCAGGCAGGAGCGTGGGCTCACGACTGTAATCCTAGCACTTTGGGAGACCGAGGTGGGTGGATCATCTGAGGTCAGGAGTTCAAGACCAGCCTGGCCAACATGGTGAAACCCTGTCTCTCAAAAATACAAAAATTAGCTGGGCATGATGATGGGTGCCTGTAATCCCAGCTACTCGTGAGGCTGAGGCATGAAAATGACTTGAATCTGGGAGACAGAGGTTGCAGTGAACTGAGATCACTCCATTGCACTCCAGCCTGGGTGACAGAGCAAGACTCTGTCTCCAGAAAAAAAAAGAAAAGAATAGAAAAGAAGTCCCTGGTAATTCATGTATTGTGTTAGGATAATAATGAACTGGTAAGAAAACCACTCCTTGAAAACAGCAAGGATGCAGCCTTTGCCTATCACAGCAGTTTGGGCTTATGTGTGCCTGTTACATTAGCACAACCCGGCACAGTTCTGTCTTCGGGTTCCTTAATTCCTGTTGGGACCATCTGATCCGC
This sequence comes from Theropithecus gelada, assembly GCF_003255815.1. Classification (NCBI taxonomy): domain Eukaryota; kingdom Metazoa; phylum Chordata; class Mammalia; order Primates; family Cercopithecidae; genus Theropithecus; species Theropithecus gelada. The sequence continues at coordinate 5,897,644 of NC_037677.1, read as the reverse complement.
AGGCGTCAGTGTGTTTCTGGGACAATAGCACCAAAATGGTGATGTTTCATGGCCATTATAGACTTGTTCTGGTGTCAGGTTTTCAGCGGCGATGACATTGGCAAACTAGCCAATGAATTACTCTGCTGCTTTGTGATTAGCAGATGTTTTATCGCCAAAAATCTTTAAAAATTTAATGCCATATTTTTTCTTAAATTCTACAATCAACCTTCAATATTCACAATTCCCTTCAATTTTTAGTTCATCATAATAGATCTTTCTTGTTTCATGATCAGCATATCATTAAGTGACATGTGTCCACTGTGATACTGATGGATCACTTTTCCAGTGCACAATCGAGATCGTCCCTTATTTTATGCGGGGTTTTTCTATTTTCCATTAACTCCTGTTAGTCACTTGCAGAACAGAACTTCAACAGTCTATCCCTCTGTTTCTTCAGGTCCTATGTGGTGGTCATTCCAATACCGTACTTTTCTGTAAGATGTTTCACACTTACACCACTGCCTAGTGTCCCCAACAGTTTGACTTTCTGTGTTATAGATACACATAAATGCTTTATTTTTCTTAATGCTATTATCCACAGGGGTATCTGCAGACCTTTGTGACATTTTCTTTTTTCTTTTTCTTTTTTTTTTTTTTTTGTGACAGAGTCTTGCCCTTTCACCCAGACTGGAGTGCAGTGGCGCGATCTCGGTTCACTGCAACCTCGGCCTCCTGGGTTCAAGCGATTCTTGTGACTCAGCCTCCTGAGTAGCTGGGATTACAGGCACCTGCCACCACAGCAGACTCATTTTCATATTTTTAGTAGAGGGGTTTCGCCATGTTGCCCAGGCTGGTCTTGAACTCCTGAGCTCAAGTGATCCACCTGCCTTGGCCTCCCAAAGTGCTGGGATTACAGAAGTGAGCCACTGCACCCGGCCAATATTGTCAACAATATCATTAGACCAGAGAGCAGAGAATAAGCAAAAATACCACAGTGAGAAGTGCACAGGAGCAGGCCTTGGCTCCATATGGGGAATTGTGGGGACCTGTCATGGGTGTGTTTGACCAGCACACATGCCGTTTTACCACCCTTCGTGTGTGTGCTTGCATGGGGGAATCTGGGTGTGCACAGAAAAGATATCACTCAGCTGAAGGTGGCTAGGAGAGTCTTTTTCCCCTTGGGGATGCTGAATAAACAGTGTGTTATGTGTCTGTGTTTTGATTGCAACCCACCCCACGAGATCAGGTGTGGAATTTTCCACTTGTGGTGTAATGTCAGAGCTCAAAAAGTTTTGGATTTTGGACCATTTTGGATTTTGGATTTGGAGATCAGGAGCGCTCAACCTGTATGGTATTATTCAGATGAATTTTTTTTTTTTTTTTTTTTTTTTTTTTGAGACTAAGTCTCTTTCTATCGCCCAGGCTGGAGTGAAGTGGAGTGATCTCAGCTCACTGCAACCTCCACCTCCCAGATTCAAGCAATTCTTGTGCCTCAACCTCCCAAGTAGCTGGGATTACAGGCGCATGCCACCACACCCTGCTAATTTTTGTATTTTTAGTAGAGATGGGGTTTCATCATGTTGGCCAGGCTGGTCTCGAACGCCTGACCTCAAGTGATCCTCCTGCCTCAGCTTCCCAAAGTGCTGGGACTACAGACGTGAGCCACTGCACCCAGCCTTATTCATATGAATTTTTTAACATATAAACCTTCCTGTCTGTTGCACATGGACATACACATGGAAAAGGGGCCTAAGAATGCCTGGGAATAATGAGTACCAATTTCAAGAAACATTACCTGCGAGAAGGTAGAAGACAGAGGAAGAGAAAGATGCAGGAATACAAAAGGGCTTCAACTTTATCTGTAATTTTTTTATTCCAAAAAATACCTGAAGCAAACATTGGGCAGACATATTAAGATTTGACAGGATGAGGCCGTAGGCTCATGGATATCCACTATATTTATTGATTGCTATACTTCAAATTATGTTTGAAATTTACACTATTTAACAACACATATATATGTAATGAAATAAAGTTCTTTTAAGCAAACAAAATTTAAAATTTTATTTTCAAATTTTAAAATGTACTTTTGGCCAGAATGCAGTAAAATGGATACTTTAACACAATGCTAGTCAGAAGGTATATTGATACAAGACTTTTGGAAAGCAAGATAGAAATATTTGTTTAAAAGGAAAAAAAGCCTTTAAAAATATTCCCTACCAGTTGACTCAATAGTTCCACTGAAGGAAATCTATTCTAAACAATCTTAAATTCACAAGACTTTGTAGAAAGATATTTATGACAATCTTATTTTTACTATTAAAATAATAGAGGGGATGTTAAACTATGATCATCTACAACTATTAAAAACGTTTACAAAGAATCTGTAAGAATGGAGAAATCTCTACTTCATAAATGTTCATAGAATAAAAAATGCTCTATTTTATACATGGTATGCTCAGACTGCATTCAATAAGGCCTGAATATATTTGACAATATTAAGGAATATTGTTAATTTTAAAATTTGATCTTATCATCTTGAGATATATTCTTTTTCTTTTTCTTTTTTTTTTTTTTTTTTGAGACGGAGTCTCGCTCTGTCGCCCAGGCTGGAGTGCAGTGGCCGGATCTCAGCTCACTGCAAGCTCCGCCTCCCGGGTTCACGCCATTCTCCTGCCTCAGCCTCCCCAGTAGCTGGGACTACAGGCGCCCGCCACCTCGCCCGGCTAGTTTTTTGTATTTTTTAGTAGAGACAGGGTTTCACCGTGTTAGCCAGGATGGTCTCGATCTCCTGACCTCGTGATCCACCCATCTCGGCCTCCCAAAGTGCTGGGATTACAGGCTTGAGCCACTGCGCCCGGCCGAGATATATTCTTAAGTATTGAGGGAAATTGAATAATGTGGGATTTCCCCAGTTGGAATAAGGGTAGCTATTCCTGCTTAGAAAAAAGAAAGGACCTTGTGTGGTCACTGCCAGATGGTAGGTTCATTATTCTTTCTACTTTTTTTTTTTTAACTATTATTTAAGAGACAGGATCCGGCTCTGTTGCCCAGGCTGGAATGCAGTGGCACCATCATAGATCACTGCAGCCTCAAACCTCACTCCGGGGCTTAAACAGTCCTCCCGACTCAGCCTCCCAAGCAGCTGGGACTACAGGCAAGTGCCACCACATCAGGCTAATTTTGTTTAAAGTTTTTGTAGAGAGAGGGGTCTCACTGTGCTGCCCGAGCTGGCCTCCAACTCTTGGCCTCAAGTGATCCTCCTGCCTCTGTCTTCCAAAGTGCTGGGGTTACAAGCGTGAGCCACCGCATCTGGGCCCTACTTTTGATATTTGAAAATGTCCATAACAAAAGAAGTTTTCATAAACCTGAAACACACAAAATGTTGACATTAATTATATTTACAGGTTGGATCCAAGTGGGATTACCAATCCTCTGCATTCCTTTGTTCAGTATGTTTTACATTTATGCCAATTTTAAGCTTTTTAGGGAAAGAGGAGCAAGTACAGTCATGCCTCACTTACTAATAGAGATAGTTTCTGAGAAGCTTGTCAGATGATTTCCTCATTTTGCCAACATCACAGAGGACTTACACAATTTGCATGGCATAGCCTGCTACGCACTGAGGTCACACGGCCTAGCCTGTTGCTCCGAGACTGCAAAGCTGTGCAGCAGGAAGCCTTGCTGAATACTGCAGGCAACTGTAACACAGTGGTGAGGATCCGTGTCTCTAAACATAGAAAAGTTACAGTAAAAACACGGAATCATAATCTTATGGGACCACCGAGGCACATACCAGCTGGCATTAACAGAAAGGTCATGAGGCTCAACATGACTGTAGGAAAAGCTTTCATCTACTCTTTTCCCACTGTGTGTGTGGGGTGGGGGGAGGGGGGTGCATAACAACCTACGTTTTTACACCATTAAATTCTTTTGTTTGTTTTATTTTATTTTATTTTATTTTATTTTATGTTTGAGACGGAGTCTCATTCTGTTGCCCAGGCTGGAATGCAGTGGGGCGATCTCAGCTCACTACAATCTCAGCCTCCCGGGTTCAAGCAATTCTCCTGCCTCAGCCTCCGGAGTAGCTGGGATTACAGGCACCTGCCACCACGCCCAACTGATTTTTGTAATTTTAGTAGAGATAGGGTTTCACCATGTTGGCCAGGCTAGTCTCGAACTCCTGACCTCAGGCGATCCACCTGCCTTGACCTCCGAAAGTGATTGTATTACGGGAGTGGTCACTGCGCCTGGTCCTAAATTCTTTTATTTAACTTTTATTTATTTTAAGTTTAGGGTTATATGTGCAGGTTTGTTATATAGGTAAACCTGTGTCTTGGGGGATTGTTGTACAGATTATTTCGTTTTCAAAGAGAATTTGCAAGTATGTCACAAAAGCCTCATAAACACGTCGTGAGATTTTAAGAGACAATGACCAAGGCTCGGAGATGTCTCATCCTGTCCAATGTGACCCCTAGACCTGAGAATCTGCACTTGGGAGCTTGCAGACCCCGTTCTCAGGCTTCACTTGAGACCCCAAGAAAGAAAAACCCCACCTGCCAAAGAGGGGGACGGTAGCCTGGAAGAACCTAAGGAAGCGAGGCGCAGAGTTGAAGCACTGTGGCTCCCCTCCGCCGTCACCCCACTCGGCCCCCTCTCCTAATATGAGGCATTTTCTGGGGGAGCAAAGCTGCAGCAGGAATTCGGCGAAGTGGCAGAGCTGGGACCCCAGCGGGCGCCGGGCGCCGCGGGAGCCAGCAGGTGGCGGGGCCTGCGCTCCGCCCGGGCCTGAGTGCACCAGGCAGGTGCCAGCGGCTCCGCACCGCGGCGACACCACCGCCGGCACTCACCCAGGCCGGCAGCTCAGAACTGAGCGCAGGGCCCCGGAGGGAGACCAGGAAAGTCGAAGGCGGAGCAGCTGGAGGCGACCCGCGCGGGGCAAGGTCGAGTGGATCCGAGCCGCAGAGGGGTCTGGAGAGAGTCTACTGTCTGATGGCTTTGCCCGCTCTCTCCGCAGTGGGGACACCAGACCGAGTGCACACTGGAGGTCCCGGAGCACGAGGAGCGCGGAGGACCGGGAGGTTCCCGGGCTTGCGTGGGTAAAGTCCTTGGTCCCCACCGAGCACGGCCCGTGCGTCCCGGGGACAGGGGTGGCTATGCGGGGCCGCGGCGGTCCGCAGGGCTCCTTCGCCAGCAGGGGTGGGGACGCTGAGTCACGGATCTGTCACCGCTCTGCACCTCTCCGAACCCTCGGGGGCCAAAGCAAAAGCGAAAGCGACTGCGCCTGGCGGGGCCGCAGGTCCCAGAGCCGCGCTCGCCACCTCCCCCGGGCCTGGGCAGCGTTCGCCCGGGGAGTCCAGCAGGACCCTGTGGAGTTGCGGCCATGGCCCCGCGGCGGGCGCGCGGCTCCCGGACCCTCGGCCTCCCGGCGCTGCTGCTGCTGCTGCTGCTCCGGCCGCCAGCGACGCGGGGTAGGGAGCTGGGAGCAGGGGCTCCCGGGCGGGACCCGGGAGGGGGCCGGGACGTGGAGCTGTAGGGAACCGGGCTCCCCATCTCCCCCGGCCGTGCGGGGCGTCGGTGCCCTCGGGAGCGCGGTGCGCGCAGGCCCGGGCCGGGGAGGGGGCGCGGCGCCCGGCAGGAGCGACACGTGCCGGGAGCCGGGGTCGCAAGGAGAGCGCCGCCGCTGCGCCCGGGTCACCCACGTAAGGGAGCGGGCGGTCAGGCTGGGGTCTCCGAGGCCGAGGTCAGGAGCAGTTCTGCGAAGCCGGTTTTGGCCACCGGAGCGCGGAGCCGGCGGCGTCCAGCAGTTGGGAGACACGGGCGAGTGCGCTTCTCCCAGGCGCTGGGACAGCAGTGCGGCTGTTGCACGGCACGCGGTCCTCGGAGGGGTCCGGGAGAAACTACCCTCCCGACTCTCAGGCATAAGTAAATTTTGTTAGTGGGAGCTGGGAGGGTGGGGAGGTGCCGTGTCCCGGGGGGAAAAGCGTCGGGCAAGTTGCACACTTGGGGACCTGGAAACAACTTCCAATTCTTAAGCGCTCAGGAAACCAGCAGAGGCCGTTGGGATCGGGTGGGGGTGGGGGTGGGGGCCAGCCTGGAGTCTACACTCGCATGAAAAGGGGGAAGAAATCTGGTGATCGCTTGTATTCGAGAAGAAAGCGGGTCGCGGAGCTCTGATCTCGGCAGGGAGGATGGAATGAGCGATTCCTAGGGGTTTTGTCCCGGGAGCCAGAGGAAGGAGGAGAAACAGTAGCTGGGTCTAGCTCTATCCTTGCCAGCGCTTCTTTATCTTTTTTATAGCCAGGGAGCTCTTGGAGGGTCTGATGAAAGCTACGAACTCCCTCCCCGGAAAAATGCGTGAATGCACATACTTACAAAATGTGGATATGATTTCGGGATCAAAGACCCACTGAAGGCCATCCATGGACTCTCTATCGGAGTTAGTAATTCCATGATCTGTGTGTGTTTTTCAGCGAGACCCCAATAATTTACATCCAGTCGGGCCAGTCTGCCCAGGCCCTGGCCTAAGCCATTCCACGCACAGTTGCTGCTGGCTGGTGTGGCCTGAACGCCCCCACGCCCCACCCCACCCCCGCCCCAGCTCTGCGAATTTTCGTGAAGTTTCGTTTTCGTGAGACTCTGATGCTTGGATTTTCCCTCACATCTGAGAAGCAGTTATGTTGGTGACCTGGTTGCTTCCTCTCAGCTGGCTAGCAGTGTCACAGGACCCCGAGAGCTGGCAGCTGGGGCAGCTGGATTGCACAATGTGAAAGTGAAATGCAGCCTCAGTCAGAGCCCAGCAGAGAGGAGGTGTCTTCCTTAAAGACTGAGTGGATAGGGAGCACCACTGTGAGATCTCTAACCTCATCAGCTGCACAGCCTTGCTTTTTGACCTTAGAAAGGTGTTGCTGCCTTCCCTTCCCAAAGCTCTCGATGCTTTTTTTCTTTTTCTTTCTTTTTTGTTTTCTTTTTTGAGATGGAGTCTCACTCTGTCGCCCCGGCTGGAGTGCAGTAGCGCGATCTTGGCTCACTACAACCTCCGCCTCCCGGGTTCAAGCGATTCTCCTGCCTCAGCCTCCTGAGTAGCTGGGATTACAGGCGCCCGCCGCAGCACCCGGTAACTTTTGTATTTTTAATAGAGACGGGGTTTCACCATGTTGGTCAGGCTGATCTTAAACTCCTGCCCTTGTGATCCGCCCGCCTCGGCCTTCCAAAGTGCTGGGATTACAGGCGTGAGCCACCGCGCCCAGTCGATGGGGTTTTTTTTTTTTTTTTCTTCCTTTAACAGCCTTATTGAGGTATAATTGACAGACAATAAACTGCATATGTTGAAGTTGCACACTCTGATAAGTTTAGAGGTAAATGCATACATACTCATGAAACCATTGCCACCACCCAGAGTGAATACAACTATCACTCCCAAAGACTTCCTCATGCCCTGCACAATCCTCACCTCCCACCTCGCCCATCTCCGAGGCAACCACTTATCTGTTTTTTTGGTCACTATCAGTTTGATGCACTTTCTATAATTTTTTATGAACAGAATTATACAGTAGGAACTCTTTCTTGTTTCGCTTCATTCACAGACAGTAATTATTCTGAGAATTTATCCATGTTGTAATTTGTATAAATAGTTCATTGGGGCCGGGCGTGGTGGCTCGCCCCTGTAATCCCAGCACTTTGGGAGGCCGAGGCGGACAGATCACGAGGTCAGGAGATCGAGACCATCCTGGCTAACATGGTGAAACCCTGTCTCTACTAAAAGTACAAAAAAATTAGCCAGGCGTGTTGGCGGGCTCCTGTAGTCCCAGCTGCTGGGGAGCCTGAGGCAGGAGAATGGCGTGAACCCGTGAGCCAAGATCGCACCACTGCACTCCAGCCTGGGTGACAGAGGGAGACTCCGTTTCTAAAAAAAAAAAAAAAAAAAAAAAAAAGTTCACTGGTTTCTACCACTGAGTAGTATTCTAACCACGGCTAGCCCACCATTTGTTTACCATTCACTTGTTAAGGGACATTTGGTTTGTTTCCAGTTTGCGACTATTACATAGAAAGCTGCTCTGAACACTGACATACAGGTTTCTGATGGACACATGCTTTCATTTCTCATGGGTAGAGAATGGTTGGGAGTAGAGTGGCTGTGCTATATGGCAGGTGTATGTTTAATTTTTTTTTTTTTTTTTTTTTGAAACAGCCTCACACCATTGTTGCCCAAGCTGGAGTGCAGTAGCATGATTATAGCTCACTGCAGCCTTGACCGCTCAGGTGTTTTTTAGTTTTTATTTATTTATTTTTTTAATTTATTTATTTTGAGACAGAGTCTCACTCCGTCACCCAGACTGGAGTGCAGTGGCTCCATCCCTGCTCATTGCAACCTCTGCCTCTCGGGTTCAAGTGATTCTCCTGCCTCAGTCTCCTGAGTAGCTGGGACTACAGGCATGCACCACCACACCTGGCTAATTTTTGTATTTTTAGTGGAGATGGGGTTTCACCATGTTGGCCAGGCTAGTCTTGAACTCCTGACCTCAGGTGATCTGCCTGCCTTGGCCTTCCAATGTGCTGGGATTACAGGTGTGAGCCACCACACCTGGCCTCAGAAGTTTAATTTTTAAAGAAACTGCTAAACCATTTCCCAAAGTTGTACTATTTTACATTCCCACAGCAGTATAGGGAAGTTCTAGTTCCTTCACACCCTTGTCAGCCCTTGGTATGATGAGTCTTTTTAATTTCACCCATTCTAATAGGTATGTAGGGGGTTTCTCCTTGTAGTTTTAATTTGCGTTTTACTGACAGCTAGTGATGTTGAGCATCTTGTCATGTGCTTATTTGCCATGTATATATCTTCTCTGGTAGTGTCTGTTTATATCTTTTTTGCTCTTTTAAAAATTGAGTTGTATCAGCTGGGTGTGGTGGCTCACACCTGTAATCACAGCACTCTGGGAGGCCACCGCGGGCAGATCACCTGAGGCCAGGAGTTGGAGACCAGCCAGGTCAACATGGTAAAATCCCTTCTCTACTAAAAATACAAAAATTAGCCAGCTGTGGTAGCCCATGCCTGTAATGTCAGCTACTCAGGAGGGTGAGGCAGGAGAATCACTTGAACCCTGGAGGCAGAGGTTGCAGTGAGCTGAGATTGCGCCACTGCACTCCGGCCTGGGCGACAGAACGAGACTCTTTTTTTTGAGTCTGTCTTAAGAATAAAAAATTGAGTTGTATCATTATTGAATTTTGGGAGTTCTTTATATACTCTGGATACAAGGCCCTAATCTGGTATATGATTTGCAAATATTTTCTCAGATTCTGTGGCTTACCCTTTCTCTTAGCAGTGTCTTTTGAAAAGCAGAAGTTTTTAATTTTTATGAAGTCTAATTTATTAATTTGTTATGTTGTGTTTTGGGCTTTTGGTGTCATATCTAAGAAATATTTGCCTAGCCTAAGGTTACAAAGGTTTACTTCTATGCATTCCTGTAGAAGTTTTATAGCTTTAGGGTTTACATTTATGGCTGTGTTCCATTTTGAATTAATGTTGTTTATAATGTGAGGCACGAATTGAAGGTTGTTTTGGGGTTTTATTCGTTTCTATTTATGCATATCCAATTATTCCAGCATCCTTTATTGAAAAGATTATCTTCACTGACTTGCTCTTATGCCTTTTGAACATCAGTCAGCCATATGTGGGTAGGTTGGTTGCAGTACACGAAACACCACTACACAAAAGTTAGTTCTATTTCTATACATTCACAATGAACAATTAGAAATTAAAATTTTTTAAAAAGTCATTTGAAATAACATTAAAAAGCATTACTTATGGATAAATCTAACAAAAGGTGTAAAAGACTTGAATATGGAAAACCACAAACCATTGCTTAGAGAAATGAAAGAACTAAATCAATGGAGAGATATACCACGTTCATGGGTTGGAGAAATCAATATCACTAAGGTGTGAAGTCTCTCTAGATCAAAATTCCAGCAGGTTTGCTTGTAGAAACTGACAAAACTATTCCAAAATTCACATGTAAATGCAAAAGACCTAGTATGGTCAAAACAGAACTGTGTTGGAAGCACACGACTTCCTGATTGTGAGACTTAATATGAAGTAACAGTAATCAAGACAGTGTGATGTTGGCATTAAAGATGGGCAGAGGGATGACAGAGCAGAAGATACCTGATGTTTTTAAATGAGCTTGGAAGAGAAGTGGACCCAAACTGTTAAATTTGCTACATGGTAGTATGATTCTGGTATGAAATTGTAGAGAACAGCACATGTCTCATCACTGAGAGTAAATAACATTGTCTCCAGCTTGTATATGGAAAACCACAAACCATTGCTTAGAGAAATTAAAGAAGTAAATCAATGGAGAGATATACCATGTTCATGGGTTGGATAAATCAATATCACTAAGGGGTGGAGTCTCCTTCTTGCGCTACTAGGCATTTCAGTCTGAAAGATTGCGGGCGATGGCCAAAAGCAGCTGAGAAGATGATGCTTTCTTTGAAGACAAATATCCCTAGCCACCAATTTCAGTTTGCTTTTTTTATATAAGGTATAAGTGCACTTGGGGTTATCTTCACACCTTTTTATGTGTCTTTAAGTATTTTTAAGCCATTTTTGAGAACTCTAAGGGTCTTTTCCCAAACCTTTTATTTTTTATTTCCTATCCATTTTATCTAGTTGTTACTGCTTCTGTGCCCTTACTGATAGCAAAAAAGTGGTGAAAACATAAGCGCACAAAACATGAGATTTGTCGAAATCAACCTAAATGTTAAACAGCAGAGGACTACGTAAATAAAATGGAGTTGTTTTCAAGTAGTAGACATCATATGATTCATGTTTTACTAGAAGATCAAGAAGTAGTTGTCATTGAATAGGGAATATGTCATGTTGGTCATATGTGGCCGTGTATGCAGTTGTCTGCCTTTTCTTATTTTTTCTGCCATAATTTGAATTGTTCTGTAATAGAAAAGTAAATAAATAAAATTACAAAAGAAATAGCACAATTAAGATCTAGAATTTTGGAGTTTTTTTCTAATTCACCTTTAATTATAGCTGATCTTGTCTGGCAATGTTTTCATGACTTTACAAAAGATTGTCCAACTCACAAAAGCTTGTCCATTGCACTCCAGCCTGGGCGACAAAATGAGAGTCTGTCTCAAAAATAACAATAAACATAATAATAGTAATAATAATATGTATCTAAATGAATAAATATATATAAAACTCCTCAGTATATATCCTGGGAGTCATATCAGTGTTGCTCATCGGACATAGTTGATGTGATTTGAATGCTGCTTCTTGGAAAGGCTTGATCCCCTTCTGTGCAGTGGGGAGCCCCTGAGGGTTTCTGTGCAGGGGAGCATTACTGGAGCTGCATGGTGAAAAGGATCCTCTTGTGCAGAGTGTGAAGAATGAACTGTAGTCAGGAGAGTCCAGAGAATAGGAGCTATGTTGAGGCTTTTGCAATCGTTCTGAAGTGGGTGCTGATGAAATCCTGAATGCAGGCGGTGTCAATGCAGGAGGCAGAAGAGGCCGGATGTCTTCTCGAGTCCTAAAATTATAGAATGCATTTCATTATTTTCCTTTCATTTGCTCTTCAACCTGTAGCTCTCAACTCTCGCAAGCCTCCAAAAATCATTATTTAAGGATTTGAGCTATGGAGAAATTCACCTGGCACACAAGAGGTGGGTCGGGAAGCTCAGTTAATGAGTCTGAGAGAGAAAGAAAAGAATTGCCAAGTTTCAGGCAGTGAGCTGGAGACAGTCTGTACTTGTAGCATGCTCCAAAAGGAAGTGTGTTGACTTGGCTGACATTTCAGCGGGGCAAATAAGGAAGGAAGGTGGTGGGTGACTGTGAGGCCAGAGGCCTCTGCCTTTTCCGTACTCCAGCTCCACAGTGAGCTTCCTGAGGGCAGGAACCACATCTGACACTTCTCTGAATCCTACTGCCCTTAGCTTGTGCAGGCATTTGAAAGGTGCTGTAAGCGAGGAGAATGTTGGAGTCGATTCTGACTCTGCTTACAGGACAGGGGGACCACGCTAACCCGACAACCTCTGAACTCTGGATATGAAACCAGGGCCGAGGCTGCCAGCTCTTATTAGACTCTGTACACCAACCTGATAGATAAGGAGCTCTGATTCACAGGTTCTGGGAAGCAGAAAGAGGTGTGGCCCATACACTATTTTGGTAACTTCATTTAAATGATCATTAGGACTTGTTGTATATGTTTTTGGCTACTTCAGAGTTTTGAAAGTCCCAGAGCCATAAGTTTACTCCAATTTCCATTACTTCATAATTCCGGTATATGTATTCAGAAAATATCTATTGTATACCAGGCTTAGGAACGTGAGAGTACCAGAGACTGTAAACTATACATACCATCTGCAAGGAGCTTATAATATTGTAAACAAGGTGAGACTTGTTTACATTGAATAACTAGGGAACAATGTTATGAGAAAATATATAGAAAGTATAATTGAAGTATCTAAAGATATGATTCAGGCATGTGGAAATGAAGTTATTGCTTCAATTAAATGTATTATCTCTGGAGGATGGCTTGAGTTCAGGAGTTTGAACCAGCCTAGGCAGCATGGTGAGACCCCGTCTCTAGGTTAAAAAAGAAAAAAATTAGCCAGGCACGGTGGCATGCGCCTCTAGTCCCAGCTACTCAGGAGGCTGAGGCAGGCGGATTGCTTGAGGCCAGGAGTTTGAGGCTGCAGTGGGGCATAATCGTACCATTACACGCTAGCCTGGGTGACAGAGCTAGACCCTGTCTCAAAATAAAATAAAATAATAAAATAACAATGAAATAAAATAAAATCATTTTAAAAATAAAATAATAAAATGAAACAGTGTTAGTAATATCTCCAATATAGTGATGAGACAGTCCAACTTTACAAAGTAAGTAACTAGCCATCATTTGCCTGGTTGGATTGGCTGCAGTTCAGTTGATATCCTTGTACATTCAAACATCATCTATTCACAGATTTCTCTTGGTTTGAGGACCGTTCATAATAGAAGAACCACTGATAAGACTTCCTTTCTCAGCAAAATGACAGAGTAGATACCGAAAAACCCCAGAAATGATAAATAGTGTAGTGCAAATGCCTTTTAAAATCCTTAGCTAATCAATAACAATCAACTGTTTAAAGCAAAATAATAGCAATGTGTCATAGGGTATAATGTATGTCAAAGCAAAACGTATAACAACAATAGCACAAGGGCTTGGGGGAGAGACTGGAAGTCTGCTGTTTCAGATCCTTACAGGATATGTATGCGGTGGTATAACATCACCGGAAGGAAAACTGTGATAAGGTAAAGATATATAGTGGATGCCCTAAAACAACCACTAAAATAGTACAATGAGTTATAGTTAATAACCAACAAAGGTGATAAAATGGAATCATAAAACATACTCGGAGAATCCATGATGTGATCATCTCTATAGAAAATCATATGGAATCTACAAAGCTGCTATTAGACTAGAATAGAATCTACAAAGCTACGGCACCGAGCTTATTCTTTATCAAATTTACTCCCAGCTACCCTTGCACTTTTCCAGGGGCATGTACCAACAACTGTAACTAAACAACACCAGTCACTTCCTGCAGAGCAGAGCTGTGTCCGTCGGTTCATCCACTCTCTCTCCAACGCACTATATCCCAGGAACAGAAAGCATTCCAAATTGTATGAATGACCAACCAGAACTGAAAGCAACAGCAGCCTTTGGGAAAAGGATGCTTCATGGGGAACAAGGTGTCTTTGCAGTTGCAAAGAAATGATCTGATCTTGGCCGGGCGCAGTGGCTTACGCCTGTAATCCCAACACTTTGGGAGGCCAAAGCAGGTGGATCACAAGGTCAAGAGATCGAGGCCATCCTGGCCAACATGGTGAAACCCCGTCTCTACTAAAAATACAAAAAGTAGCTGGATGTGGTAGCGCACGCCTGTAGTCCCAGCTACTCAGGAGGCTGAGGCAGGGGAATTGCTTGAACCCAGGAGGCGGAGGTTGCAATGAGCCAAAATCATGCCACTGCACTCCAACCTGGCAACAGAGTGAAACTCCGTCTCAAAAAAAAAAAAAAAAAAAAAAAGAAAGAAAGAAAGAAAGAAAAAGAAAAGTAAAAGAAATGGCCCGATCTTGCAAGTAACTGTGTGGCATTTGGGATAAGGGAGGGGTTCTTAGACTCCCCCACCCTTCCGAGGTTTCAGAATAACTCATGGCAGGGTTGTCAGTCCTCGGGAGACCAGGAGCTGACTCTATGAGCTGGCAAGGTCTCTCCAGGCCCAAGACAGCCATGCTAAAGAGAAGGCTGGGGGTGAGGAAAGAACAGTTAGTCACTCCCCCAATGAAAATCCAGACTTTCTCTTGACTTTTCACCTGGGGACCTCATGTCTCCCTTGTTTTCTGGAGTCACTGCCCTGTGGCTGGTGGGAGACTGACTGTTCAGCCACCAATGGTATAATAGCACCCAGAGAGGAACACATGTCCAGGTCGATTCAGGCTTTCACAGAAGGAAGGAATATTTTATCACAGAGCAGAGTCTTGTGTTTTCATGGGACTATCCATTCTGACCTGCTATCAGATGTTTCTGGAGTTGATTTGAGCTGATTTTTATGGTTATTCCTCTCTGCCCTGCCCTACCCCCACTGCCTACCTAAGTATTTTCCCAGATATTTTAACATAAAACAAAGCAGCACAGGTGCAGGTATAAGATTTTGGTAGCAGGGAGTGAAACCTACGGTTCTACCAAGCTAAACGCGCACATGTGCACACTCGAGGGGCTGGATTTTTGAGATGGAGGTGGGAGAATTTGATCCAGTTAAAAGCTATTAGAATAGAAATTCAGGGCCTAGCACGGTGGTTCATGCCTGTAATCCCAGCATTTTGGGAGGCCGAGGCGGGCAGATCATTTGAGGTCAGGAGTTCAAGACCAGCCTGGCCAACATAGTGAAACCCTGTCTCTACTAAAAACACAGAAATTAGCCGGGCATGGTGGCGGGCGCCTGTAGTCTGAGCTACTCAGGAAGCTGAGGCAGGAGAATCACTTGAGCCTGGGAGGCAGAAGCTGCACCTGCAGTGAGCTGAGATCACACCCGTGCACTCCATCCTGGGCGAGAGAGCAAGACTGTCTCAAAAAAAAAAAAAACAAAAAAAGAAAAGAAAAGAAAAGAAATTCAGAAGAGCATAGTAAGAGGAACCTATAAATTGATTCATTGATAGAATCAATTCCATGACCTGAAAGGGTATGAACAAGGTATTACTCATGACTTTAAGAGAAATTTTAAATGAGTGCCAAAAACTCCCTTGTCGGGCCAGGCACAGTGATTCATGCCTGTAATCCCAGGACTTTGGGAGGCCCCGGAGGGCAGATCACTTGAGGTCAGGAGTTCGAGACCAGTCTAGCCAATATGGTGAAACCCCATCTCTATTGAAAATACAAAAATTTGCTGGGCGTGGTGGCACACGCCTATAATCCCAACTACTTCAGAGGCTGAGGCAGGAGAATCGTTTGAACCTGGGAGGCGGAGATTGCAGGCAGTGAGCCAAGACTGTGCCATTGCACTCCCAGCCTGGGTGACAAGAGTGAGACTGTCTCAAAAAAAAAAAAAAAAAACAAGACAAATTTACTTAATTAGTCTCCTACTGACAACATACAAGATTAGTTACAGATACTGGCTGTTATAATCCATAACTTTAAACATACTCAGTTTGCAAATATACCAGCATATCTGTAAAATAAATTCTTAGGGGTGGAATTGCTAGGTTAAGGAATATGTTGTAACAATGTCTCGCAGCTACGCAGACATATCTGTAAGATAAATTGCTAGGAGCAGAATTGTGGGGTCAGAAAGCATGTACCTCTATAATCTTCGAGACTGTAAATATGCCCTCACTAGGGTGTTACAAGCAATCTGAAAGTTCTGGTTGACCTAAAAGGTTTATTATTCAACTTTCAGCTCTTTTGTGATTTGGCAGCTAGAAGTGCCGTCTCCTGTAGCTTTCTTTTTAACACTTCTTTCATTGTGAATAAGATTGAGCATTTTAAAATATATTTAAGAGCCATTTGTATTTCCTTTTCTGTAAGCTGCCTATTGTATCTTTTTCTTGTTTTCCCATGGGATTTGGCACTCTTTTTGACGATTTTCAAGGGCTTTTAACATATATGAGGAGGTCAGGTATGGTGGTTCACACCTGTAATCCTAGCACTTTGGGAGGTGGAGGCGGGCAGATAACTTGAGCTCAGGAGTTTGAGACCAACCTGGGTAACATGGTGAAACCCAGTCTCTTAAAAAAAAATATATATATATATATATAAACTTAAATATATATATAAAACATATGTAAACATATGTATAAACATAAATATACACATATATAAAAATATATACATATATATAAACTTATCCAGGCATGGTGGCATGTGCTTGTGGTCCCAGCTACTGGAGAGGCTGAGGTGGGAGGATCACTTGAGCCCAGGAGGTTGAGGTTGCAATAAGCCATGATCGTACCACTGTACTCCAGCAAGACCCTGTCTCCAAAAACAAAAACAAAAACATATGAGAGGAATGGCCCTATATAACATGGGATGCAATTTCTTTTTCATTTCACCATTTGCCTCCGGTTGATGCTGGGTTTTGCCACACGGAAACGATTTTATTTTGAAATGGGCTAAATCACCTTAGTCAACCTCAGTTACCAGGTCTGCGCTGATGCACTGGGCAATTGGTCTTACTAACAAAACAAATGCAGTACTTTGCGTAAAGGCTACATAGAGCAGGGGTTGGCAAACTTTTCCTGTAAAGGGACAGATAGTAACTATTTTAGATTCTGCGGGAAGCCAGGTCTCTGTTCCAACTATGCAGCTCTGCCATTGCGCGTGAAAGCTGCCATTGACAAGACATTAATGAATGAGAGAGGCATAAAACGTTATTCTCAATAACAGGTGGAAGCTGGAGGGGGCCTGTGGGCCACAGCCTACTGACCCCCACACAGAGGCCGCCAGGGGCTTCCCTACCCCAGGCTGCAAATCTTCCTGCCACTGCATTTGGTCTCCCCATCAATCCACCCCGAGGCGGCAGGAAGATGACCTCACTCAGTTCTCTTGTCTGGGACCCAGCCTTTGCACCAACTGCTCAGCAGGGACTTACCGAGACCTTCCTGACCTGGAACCAAAGAGACATGCCCCAGCAGCTGGAGGCAGCCCGTTGGTTTCCGTGTTTTACAGCTGCCTTGGTAACCCCCGTTGCTGCCCTGTACCAGTGTCTTAGCCAGTGACACTCAGGGCCTAGACACACTCGAATAGTGGGGAGTCTGGGGGAGATGTTTCTGGCCACGTCCCCATGGGCACCAGGACCCAGAGTGCCCTCCAGCACTGCCCACCCTCAGCCCCTCCACACCCAAACCATTTCTTACTCATCTTTTCGATGCACAAGAAAACCTAATAATGTGATTCATTCATAAGAAAAATAGTAAAAAGAAAATCTTACAGTTATTTAAAGTGCCTAAAGAAAAACCTTGCTTTTTAAATGTAGCCACAATTGAATCGTTCAGACCAGGCATGATGGCTCACGCCTGTAATCCTAGCAGTTTTCGAGGCCAGGCAGGAGGATCGCTTGACCCCAGGAGTTCAAGACCAGCCTGGGCAATATAGAGAGACCCCCATTTCTACAAAACAAACAAACAAACAAACAAACCAAACAAACAAAAAACAAATTAACCGAGCATGGTGGTACATGCCTGTGGTCCCAGCTACTCAGGAGTCTCAGGTGGGAGGATTGCTTGAGCCTGGGAGGTTGAGGCTGTGGTGAGCTACAATCACACCACTGCACTCCACCTCCAGGGACAGAGTGAGACTTTATCTCATATAAAAAAAATCTTTCTGGCATTGGACAAGACCTCATCTTAAACAAGGAAAAGCCAACCATGTTGGCATACATTAGCTGCCTCCTTGCCTTTTAAGAACTAAGGGCGATCCTTTTGGAGTTTCTTTATAGAACCACAGTCTACAAAATTGGTGCCAAAGGGGATTTTATGTTAACTGTCATTAAGGCCTTGAATAGATTCTTTCCTGGAATCCACAGATTTTTATATTAGGTACATGATCAGTAACACCAACCTCATTCATTTTTGCCTACTGGAAAACAAGTCAACCTTTCTTTTTAACAGGTTTCATTGTTGTTGTTACATAACATAGGAAAAAAGCCTGAAGTTCTCCTACAGCTCGCTCAAGTCAGGTTGTCTTTAACATTTACGTTATGTGCTTTTACATAGGAAAGGAAATTTTTAAGGACAAAGAAATATCAATAGTTGTTAATAAATAATTATCAACAACAACTAAAAGCCATTACTGAATACAGTGTCCCCAGAATGGAAATGGAAGTGACACCCATTTCCATCTTTTCTTTGCTTCTGAGGCCAATTCCCTTAGATGTGGACTCGTAAAACCCCTCATTTCCACAGAACTGAGCTCCTGCACCATTGCCGGATGTGTAGCTGAAGTTTGGAGTCTGAGTCCAATTCCACCTGTCACAAACGTAAAGCCGTCTGGAGCAATTCATCTTGCTTCTGGTTTCTTCTGAAAAAGAGAGGATAATGAGATAAATTGGTTACAAAGGTAGAAATGAAATAAATTGAACTCACTTCTATGAGAAAGTCAGGCTGAAGACTGTGGTTGAGGAACAGAGTTCATCCATTCGTTCTTCCAACAAGGATTTCTTGAGCACCTACTAGTTTCAGGTATAGTGCTGGGCTCAGGATCACAGTGTTAGCAAAACAGATGTGGCCCTACCCTCATCTGGCTCAGAGCACACACAGTGGGATGCACGTGAATTACATAATCTCAACATCTCCAATACAAACTGTGGAAGAGACTAGGGGAGAAAGAACTCAGCCCAGGCCCTTGTGTACTCAGGGAGAGGGACGGTCTTCCTTACGAGGCAGTGTTTCAGTGAGCTAGGAAGGGTGGTGGGAGACAGAGTGCCACGGTGGATTGTGCTTGGGAAGAGGTGGGTAGCGTGCTGAGTGGTGCGAGGGGAGCCCAAGACCATTATGGCTGGGGGAAGAGAGCTAGAGGGGCTGGCTGAGCCCTGAAGACTTCGTAAAGATTTGTTTTTATTCTAAGAGCACTGGGTGGTCAGGGAAGAGTGAAGTTGTCAAAGGTGCATTTCTTTCTTTTCTTTTCTTTTTTTTTTTTTTCTCCTGAGACAGGGTCTAGCTCTGTCGCCCAGGCTAGAGTGCAATGGCGTGATCTGGGCTCACTGCAACTTCTGTCTCCCAGGTTCAAGCAATTCTCCTGCCTCAGCCTCCCCAGTAGCTGGGATTACAGGTGCGTGCTACCATGCCCGGCTAATTTTTTGTATTTTTACTAAAGATAGGGTTTCACCATGTTGGCCAGGCTCAAAGATGCATTTCTAAAGGTGATGCTGGCCGCAGAGGCCTGTGGGAGAGCCTGCAGGGGGCCCATCTGGAGGCAGTTGCTGTCGTTCAGTGAGAATTGGAGGCTATGTCCACAGTGGAGAGAGATGAAGACTTTTGAGAGATACTGAGGGCTTGGAGAGGAGTGGGAAATGAACGGAGAGGACGTTTCATCAATGACCCTCTCCCCACGCCCCCATCTCTAGTTTTGCTGACTGACTGGCACTTCAGGTGAGGCTCTGGGAAGGCTTCTGGGTGACGGATGCCCTTCCTGCACATCCTCCATGTGCCTGGCACCTGGGGCTTTTCCTAAGGCACCCCTAGGATAAGCTGAACTCAGCCCTAAAGTTACTGACTACCACCGTGTGTCCCTGGAGAACGTGTCTTACAAGTGGAAACCTGTTCACCCTCCCCTGTCCTCTGCACTTTTGCAGGCATCACGTGCCCTCCCCCAGTGTCCGTGGAACACGCAGACATCCGGGTCAAGAGCTACAGCTTGTACTCCAGGGAGCGGTACATTTGTAACTCCGGTTTCAAGCGTAAAGCCGGCACGTCCAGCCTGACTGAGTGCGTGCTGAACAAGGCCACGAACATCGCCCACTGGACAACTCCCAGTCTCAAATGCATTAGTGAGTAGCCCAGGCCACCCCACCCTCCTCCCTCCCCCACCCCGCCAAGGCTGCACAGAGAGAAAATACCATCTCAGGGGTCAAGGGATCTATGCTGAGGTCTGAGGCTAAAGACACCAGTGGGGGCCGGGCATGGTAGCTCACACCTGTAATCCCAGCACTTTGGAAGGCCGAGGTGGGAGGATCACTTGAGGTCAGGAGTTCTAGATCAGCCTGGCCAACATGGTGAAACCCTGTCTCTATTAAAAATACAAAAATTAGCTGGGCATGGTGGCATGTGCTTGTAATCCCAGCTACTCGGGAGGCTGAGACAGGAGAATTGCTTGAACCCGGGAGGTAGAGGTTGCAGTGAGCCGAGATCACACCACTGCACTCCAGCCTGGGTGACACAGCAAGACTCCATCTCAAAAAAAAAAAAAAAATAAAAAAAAAGACACCAGTGGGATCCTCAGCAACAGCTCCTGACGTTGGAAATACACAGGTGCTGGGGTCACAGAATTCTGGGTTTCAATCCTGGCTTTGCCGCCTACCACCCAGGAGGCCTTGGGCGGCTCTTGTGACGTTCTGGCACTCTGGCTGGTCATCTGGAAAACGGACTTGATATCCACACTGCGGGCTGTGGGAGGGTGGCGTGAACCCTGGTACTTGTTAACTCTTATTACATGTAGTGCTTTGATATGAGATGATGCTGGCAAGAGAATTTGGCTGCAGAGCTGGGTGGGCACTCACGAGCACACTAGTGTGCGAAATTTTGGGATTTCTCATGAGAAGGTGGATGTTGGAAGCCATCACTGCTCCTCGCTCATTACCCAGCCCCGGGGATGGGCGCAGGCCCTGCAGCAGGGCTGCCCTGTGCTCAGTCAGCTGTGCACGGTGTCCAGCAGGAGGGAGGGAAGGTGGCAAGAATCGACTTTTTTTAACTCTCTGCACCTGGATAAACATCCCAGAAGCGGCCAAACCGCCTCGGGTGGGAGCCACTTGGGGCTGTTTCTGAAACACTCAGGCCCGCTTCTGCCCCCCTCTTCCTCCTTCTGGAAAAAATAAAAAATTAACCCAGGGGCTTCCAAGAGAATTCCCATTTGACAAACGTTGGGGGCAGGTTTCTCTCCTTCCCCAGCTCGTCTCTGGGGCAGGGATGAGCGCGCCCCTGCATGGAGTGACCCCATCGCTCCCGCCCTCTGCAGTCGGGGACAGAGGGGAGCTCCGTGAGGCGCTGAACATTGCCACTGGCTTGGGAGTGCGGGCTCAGCCTCCTCCCCTAGAACAGAGTGAGTCCCACAGGCAGCAGAGGGAGGACAGGGAGCAAGACTCCGACTTGTTCTGAGAAACCGCTCGCTGGGGACACAGCACCGTGTGGCATCAGTGAGCGAATGAGAAAGCTGAGCGTGGCGGGGAGAGCAGGATCTGTGGGAACCATGGTGGGTCTTAACCTGCCAGTCCTGGGACTCCCTGGAACCTGTAAGCTGGGGATAAAATAAGGGCTTTCTCACCGCAGGGAAAGTCAGGTCTCCTCAATGCTCCATGTGCTTTGGGCAAATGAATGTGGGATGGAGAAGAGCTGTGGGCTCCAAACAGGGTCAGGATAGGAGAGGAAAGAAGAGAACCCAGAATCAGGGTTTTAAAGCCCAAAGACTGGATGCCTTTTTAGCTTTCACCTAGCCCAAAGATCCTTCCGCGTTCTGATCACTCACGACTCCCTCTGTGATGCTTCCCAACCTCTTGTGCTTTGAATGATTTTTTTTTCCTGCTAAACAAGCGAAATGTAAGCCAGGTATGGTGGCTCACACCCCTAATCCCAGCACTTTGGGAGGCCGAGGTGGGAGGGATTGCTTGAGACCAAGAGTTGAAGACCAGCCTCAGCAACATAGCAAGACCCTGTCTCTACCAAAAAAATTTTTAAAATAAAAAAATAAAAATTACCTGGGCATTGAGGCATGTACATGTAGTCCCAGCTACTCAGGAGACTGAGGCAAGAGGATCTCTTGAGCCCGGGAGGTCGAGGCTGCAGTGAGTTGTGATCACACCGCTGCACTCCAACCTGGGCAACAGAGCAAGACCCTGTCTCAAACAAACAAAATAGAATCTATTGAGTGATCATTTATTTTCCCGAGAATAGCCATTATTATAAAATTGAATTGATATCATTAATATCATCTCAGCCAAAATAAATTTGATATTTAACTTGTGCAGTCTTTTCGGAAATGCAAGAAAAATAGTTTGCAGTCTGTCTTTGCATTTGGGTGAGGAAACATTGTTTCTCATGCCTCCACTGTAAGTTCATGTGTTAATATATTTTATTTGTATCCAGTTCTGAGGCTAGCCCAGGTTCCAGGCTCAGGATCATAAGTGCCATGTGGTTATCCTCTCTCTAGGAGACCCTCTCCTGGCTCGCCAAAGGCCAGCGCCACCCTTCACAGTAACGACGGCAGGGGTGACCCCACAGCCAGAGAGCCTCTCCCCTTCTGGAAAAGGTAGGAAGGTCAGAAACTTCTTGAGGACATTTATTCCCTCCCAACACCCAAAGCCCCCATCACCAAGCCTGCAGACTCATGGACCTCCGTGGTGTGCCACTGCAGACTTAGGCAATAGCACAAATGTCTTATTCAATCAAGAATAAGAACGTCCAGCTTAATTTTCTTTTTCAAATCAAGGTTGCTTGATATCCAGGTGTTATATGTGCAGAATGAATAGTGGTTTAAAGCTCACTAATATGTCATATCATATTTAGTTGTAGACACTTACCTTCAAGAACTGAAAGTAGGCTGAGGTTTGAGGTTGCACGTGTCTCAGCCCTCAACATTTTCATGGGTGCTGGCAGAAACGAGGGCACTCCAGGATGGGAGGCCAGCAAGCAGCGGGAGCTTCAGCATGTTTGCATCAATTCCCTCGCCCCCTAGCCAGCAGGGACAGCACAGCTGGGCCTCAACAGATGCCTGTCCGCTCAGCGGGCTGCACTGTGGGAGAGGAAGCCCCGGCTTTGGAGACCCAAGTGTTTTGTCATGGGCAGTAATCACACCTGCTCTCTGCTCCAGGGGAGACCATGTCCCTATCTTGCAAGGCGCTTGCTATAGAAGCACCCTTGAGAGGATGGTCCAGAGAAAGGGCAGTCAGCTCCCCTGTCTACAAGATGTGCAGAAACGTCAGAGACCCGTGGAGAGCTGCCCCCCACCCAGACCTAAACACCAGCACATCACAGTGACTGCTCTATTGAAGAGGCATTGCCTGAAGCTGCCAGTGTCCCAGGCTTCAACAGAGTCTTTGGAGGTTGTCACGACCGATTTCCTCAGCACTTTCTCAGTGTTCAGAAAATTTGAAATCTTGGATGCTTTCTTGGGATCCTCTGCCCTGCATGCTATGATACCTTCATGTTACGGTTCACTCTTGGCTTTAGTGTTGCATCGTCCAGCCTGTGGCTGTCCCTGGCCCCTGCCTACTCCTACTCCTTTGCCCCCAGGGATGGGCCTGTCTGTTGTCATTCATACTATAAAACGCAGCCATCCTTTGCAGAGTGTCGGTTGTCAGCCGTGGATACGCACTAACATCTGAGCACTCCCGCTGGCCTGGGTGCAAGCTGGAAATCACTGCTCTCCAGCCCCAGGTGGATCTTTTTTTTTTTTTGAGATGGGGTCTTGCTCTATTGCCCAGTCTGGAGGGCAGAGACGAAATCTTGGCTCACTGCAACCTCTGCCTTCCAGGTTCAAGCGATTTTCCTGCTTTAGCCTCCCGAGTAGCTGGGATTACAGGCGTGCACCACCACGCCCAGCTAATTTTTGTATTTTTAGTAGAGACAGCGTTTCACCATGTTGGTCAGTCTAGTCTCAAACTCCTGACCTCAGGTGATCTGCAAGCCTCAGTCTCCCAAAGTGCTGGCATTACAGGTATGAGCCACTGCACCTGGCCCCCAGGTGGTTCTTAAGTGGCCAAGGCTGAGGCCTGCAGCTTAAGGGAGGAAGAAGCAGCTAAACAAGGTTCCCTCCTAGTGAGTCACCTGCACAGGGAGGAAGGGGTTGAGGGGCTGGCTCCATTTAAACTTGAGGTAATTCTACAACCCCTTTGATCTGAGTCACATCTCGTTAACCCAAGGAGGAGAATGATCCAGTAAGCCTCTCCCATCCTCCCCACTCTCGCATCCCAAATGCCTGGTCCGATGGCCATTGTCGAGACACAACTGTGCAGTCAGAAGCTCCGACGTGACAACAGCCTTTGACCTGAGCTGGCACGACCGTGGGCACTTGGCTGAGGACGCTGTGGTGTGCCCTGTCTGCAGGGAGCCCTGGAGCGTTGGCAGTGAGGGCGGGGCAAGTTGTATGCGAGGTGGTGACAAAGGATTAAGGGGATGTGAGGACTTCTCATGACCTGTGTGGCTGGGAGACCATGGGAACGCAGCAACAACAGTGCATCCAGAGAGCCACAGCGCTTGGCCCCACATTTGCTAAATTCCGTAGCTGTCACAACGGAAGACACGTTTTTCATGGAGAGGGAACAGTACCTTTACAGTGCAGGGGCAGCCACCTTCCGGGGAAGGACAAAGAAGGGAAGACTCTGAACCCAAGGCAGCCTCTGTTCCTGACAGCGAGCTCATCCGGATGCTTTCCTCCAACAGCCCGGAGAGTTCAGGCCAGAGCCCAGGCTTCATGTGTTTCACATTCAGCCGCTCTGAGCATCCTCGGCCAACGCAGCTTCACCTGCTTTCAGCTGAGCCTCCGACGTTGGGCCTGCCTTCTCTAGTAAACAAGCTGAACGACTCAGATCTTTAACACCTTTTCTTTTCTTCCCACCCACCCCCTGCCCTCCCCGCCTTTTATTTGAAGAGACGGGGTCTCACTCTGTCCCCCAGGCTAGAGTGCAGTGGTCACTGCAGTCTGAAACTCCTAGGCTAAAGTGATTCTCTTGCCTCAGCCTCTCAGATAGCTGGAACTATAGGCACACGCCCACCACACCTGGATAATTTATTTTCATTCTTATTTTTGTAGAAACAGGGTCTTGCAGCAGGGCACAGTGGCTCTCGCCTGTAATCCCAGCACATTGGGAGGCCGAGGTGGGTGGATCACCTAAGGTCAGGAGTTTGAGACCAGCCTGGTCAACATGGCGAAACCTCATCTCTACTAAAAATCCAAAAATTAGCCGGGCATGGTGGTGCGCACCTGTAATCCCAGCTACTCGGGAGGCTGAGGCAGGGATAATTGCTTGAACCCAGAAGGCAGTGGTTGCAGTGAGCTGAGATCATGCCACTGCACTCTAGCCTTGGTGACAGAGCAAGATTCCATCTCAAAAAAAAGAAAGAAAAGAAA
Organism: Theropithecus gelada; assembly: GCF_003255815.1. Lineage (NCBI taxonomy): Eukaryota > Metazoa > Chordata > Mammalia > Primates > Cercopithecidae > Theropithecus > Theropithecus gelada. The sequence goes on along the minus strand of NC_037677.1, from coordinate 5,872,334 downwards.
TAGGGTCTTGCTATGTTGCCCAGGCTGGTCTTAAACTCCTGGACTCAAGCGATCCTCGCACCTCAGCATCCCAAAGTGTTGGGATTATAGGCATGACCCACTGTGTCTGGCTGATCTTTTCTTTACACGTGCTGTGATAGTAGCCATGTTCTTTAGTGTTTTCACAGGTCCTATGGCCCTTCCAGAGGAACAGCTATGTCACCCTCTTAAGGAGCAGTTTGCTGTGGGAGAGGGAGGGCTGGCCAGGGTGACTCACTACGGCAGCGCCCACATCACCCCGTGCTGCAGCTGAGAGGAGGGGAGTCTGCACACTGATGCTCTCCCTGCCTTGGCCTCTCCTACAGAGCCCGCAGCTTCATCTCCCAGCTCAAACACCACAGCAGCCACAACAGCAGCTATTGTCCTGAGCTCCCGGCTGACGCCTTCCACATCACCTTCCACAGGAACCACAGAGATAGGCAGTCATGAGTCCTCCCACGGCCCCTCTCAGACAACAGCCAAGACCTGGGAACTCACAGCGTCCGCCTCCCACCAGCCGCCAGGTTAGCACTCGCTTTGCCCCAGGAGAGGTCCATTTCTCACTATTGCTTCTGAGATCGGGGCTGAGATCCAGCACAAGGCGGCTTTAGACCGTCAACCCAAAGTCGGGATTCACTGGGTAGCCTGCTGCCCCCAGCCACCAGCCACAGCCTCCTGGCCTGGCCTCTTTCTCCGTGGCTTTCTCTGTGGCTGGGGCAACTAGAAAAACAAGCCCACCCGCCAAGATGTGACAGGGCCAGCCTTATCACCTGCACAGCAGAGCCCGTGCTGAGACTCTGAGTGGCATCTGTGCCCTCCCACAGTAGGAGGTGGTGGAAGCTGCCTGCAGTCCGGGGCCAGGGTCTGTGGAATGGAGGAGCTGTGGGTAATGTGAACCTTCTCTAAAACTTGTCTGATTCTTAAGTGTGGCCAGCACCTCAGTGAGCTACCCTGCTTATTCTTTGCTAAAACGAGTCTGGTTACGCCAGCCACGAGTCTCCGAGGGTGCTAAGATGGGAGCCGAGCTGTGCCGAGTTTCTCCTGCTTCATGAGGATCTAGGACCTCTAGGACTCGAGCCGTGATGCTCTCCTCTCTTTTCTGCAGGTGTGTATCCACAGGGCCACAGCGACACCACTGGTAAGTGTGTCCCTTTGTGCAGTATGTTTATGATCAGGGTGACCGCAGTCCCAGGTGCTGGGTGGTCCTGGCCCAGGCCTGCCGCCCAGCACAATCCTGGCAGCAGTCCCTTCCACACTTAGAAGGCCTCCATCACATAGAAAGTTAAACAATAGCTGCTTTATGGAGTTCTCTGTTTGATGTGCCTGTTTTTCTAAATATTGGTAGCTTCTAGCGGTCAGGCTACTGGAGTTGAACCCAGAGTGTTGGCACCCCACAAAAGGGCTCAAGGTCAGCTCTTCACAGCTCTACACAGCAGGGTCCACCTCCCTCGCACAGAGCATCCAAAGCCACAGGTGCCAATGCCAGCACTGACATTACAGCATCTCTGCCAGAAGCTGCCGGTCCCTCACCGTGCACTTAACAGAGAAACTGTCCACATTTTCAGTATAAAACACTCCTCTTGGCCAGGCGTGGTGGCTCACATCTGTAATCCCAGCACTTTGAGAGGCCGAAGTGGGAGGATCACTTGAGGCCAGAATTTGAGGCCAGCCTGGTCAACATAGCAAGACCCCATCTCTATTTAAAAAACAAAAAAAAAGAAAAAGAAAAAAGTTAACAACACAAAATAAAACCAAAAACTGTTCCTCCTTACAGAAGACACATGCAATGCTAAGGCTAGGAGAATAGAAAAGAGAATGTGCAAGTGACGATAAGGAGGAAAAGGGGAAAGCGTTTGCAAGACTAAAAGGAAAACCTGAAGGGAGGGGAGGAGAGCTGAGAGAGGAGGGGAGAACAGGAGGAAGAAGGGAAGCAGGCAGGGAGGAAGAACGCAAGTAATGAGAAGAAAGCAAGTCATGCTCCAGGCTGACAAGCTTCCAAAGTAACAAAAAAAACCAACTGTAATTTGATATGGGCAAAAATTATTTTAATCTTCTGTTCATAAATTTTCCTGCTAGAGAATGACTCATATTTTTGTGGTCTCATTTTTACCTGCATCAAACGTCATCTGGGAAAACATCAAGTGACTTGGACATTTTAGCAGTTAATTGATTAGAATAGTTTAAAAAAACAATCAGACTGGGCAAGGTCGCTCACACCTATAACCCCAGCACTTTGGGAGGCCAAGGCGGGCTGATCACTGGAGGCCAGGAGTCCAAGACCAGCCTGGCTAACATGGCGAAACCCCATCTTTACTAAAAATACAAAAAATTAGCCGGGCATGGTGGCACATGCCTGTAGTCCCAGCTACTTGGGAGGCTGAGGTGGGAGAATTGCTGGAACCCAGGAGGCAGAGGTTGCAGTGAGCTGTGGTCACGCCTCTGCACTCTGGCCTGGGCAACAGAACAAGACCCTGTCTCAGAAAAAAGACGAAAAGTAAATCCCATTTCTAACTCAAAAATCCCCTTGCAGGAAGGAAGCAACACTTGCTACCAGATTTCCAGGCATCCTTCCAGAGAGACTGTACAAATAAACACATAGAGGATAAGGAATGCTGGACAGTTAATTCATTTCTTCTGTTCGGTACCATGTTTGTTTCCACTTGCTGGCATACCTTGTAGATCCCCCCATATCAGGACACAAAAACCATCTCATCGTTTTTAACAGTTACAGAATATTCCGTTGTATGGAATTCCCACCATTAATTTAGCCAACCCCCTATCTGGACATGTGATTGCTACATTCTGTGGTTATCTTACAAACAGCCATTAATTGAAAATCCATAGGTGCAAGAATATCTGTAGGATAAAATCCTACGTGTAAAGTTCAGGGGTCATTTTTTCTGTATAGATTTTCCAACAACTATTTGATGATGGGCTATAATCTATAATCTGCCTTTTCCAGTTCATGACTTTTATTAGATTAAAAAAGCAGCCAGGCGCTGTGGCTTACGCCTGTAATCCCAACGCTTTGGGAGGCCGAGGTGGGCAGATCACTTGAGGCCAGGAGTTCGAGACCAGCCTGGCCAACATGGTGAAACCCTGTCACTACTAACAATACAAAAATTAGCCGAGCATGGTGGCGTATGCCTGTAATCCCAGCTCCTCAGGAGTCTGAGGCAAGAGATTGTTTGAACCTAAGAGGCAGAGGTTTCAGTGAGCCAAGATCACGCCACTGCACTCCAGCCTGAGAGACAGAGCAAGACTCACACACACACACACACACACACACACACACACAAACTTTCTCCCAAATTCTGAAATGTAATGTAATAAACATTAACCAAATGCCTACAATGGACAAAGATAATTCTGTGCAAGGAACTGTGGAAATACAGAGACACCACACACAAAAAAACTCCAGGTGTTTTATGTTGGATCAGCCACCCTGAGATCCAGGAGCGCAAGTTATGTGTGGGAGATCTACTCACTGATTCCTTGAACATCAGTGGATGTTGCTACTTCTGCATGAATAAGCAATCAGTTGAGCCCGTCTTCATAAGAAAGTATTAACAACACTTTACCACAGTGGTTGCTCAGTAAATTAACTGATGTTTCAATCAACCCATTGATACTACCAATATCATAATTTGCTTTTTAAAATAAGTTATATAAATGATTAGCTCTATGCTTTTGCTCTTTTTAATTCAACAGTAATGCTACATAGTAGATGCTCAATAAATATCGAATGAGTAAGCAAATGAATGAGTGAATTTGAGGGCTTCAACATTTTAATAAATTTTAAGAAATACGGTTCATAGTTTCATTGTCTTAAATATCTACTGGCTTACTTGGCAGCCCTTTTTTTATTATTTAATTTAATTTTACCTTAAGTTCCAGGACACATGTGCAGGACATGCAGGCTTGTTACATAGGTAAATGTGTGCCATGGTGGTTTGCTGCACCCATCAACCCATCATCTAGGTATTAAACCCCACATGTATTAGCTATTCTTCCTGATGTTCTCCCTCCATCTGCCTCTCCCAACAGGCCCCAGTGTGTGATGTTCCCCTCTCTGTGTCCATGTGTTCTCATTGTTCAACTCCCACTTATGAGTGAAAACACGTGGTGTTTGGTTTTCTGTTCCTGTGTTAGTTTGCAAGGATGATGGCTTCCAGCTCCATCCATGTCCCTGAAAAGGACATGATCTCACTCCTTTTTATGGCTGCATAGTGTTCCGTGGTGTATACGTACCACATTTTCTTTATCCAGTCTATCATTGATGGGCATTTGGGTTGATTCCATGTTGGCAGCCCTTTTTATCAATAACTTTCTACAATTATTCCAATATCTGGTCTCCCATCCCTGATGAAGCTATTCTTAAGGACTCTTGATTGTAAACTAAAAGGCCAGCATGCCACGATGCCAGCACTTAGTATGCCAGGTTTAGTATGGTTTAGTGTGATTTAGTATGCCAGGTGTGAGGACTTACTTCTCAGGATGGCAATATGCCTCTGGGCTTTCATGGCTGAAATGAATTTGCCGCAGTCGATGTGCTCAGCCTTTGACAGGAGCTGCCTCTATGTTTTATCATTCATCCATTCAATATAAACTGAGTTTCTGTTCTGTGCCAGGAATGGTCCTAAGCTATTATGAAATACAGATCCCTCATTAAAAAGCAAATGTCACTTTAAATTTACTTCAATTTATAGAACTTTAAAAGCTTAACTTGATCAATCAAGTATTTATTGAGTATCTACTGTGAACCCAACACCTGCCACATGCTTAGTGCAATAGAGATAGAAAAGAAACCACTAGGCCAAGCACGGCGGCTCACACCTGTAATCCTAACACTTTGGGAGGCCAAGGCGGGAGGCTTGCGTAAGCCCAGGAATTTGAGAGACCAGCTTGGTCAACATAGTGAGACCCTGTCTCTACAAAAAATGAAAATTAAAAAAATTATCCAAGTGTAGTTGTGTATACTTGTGGTCCAAGCTACTTGGGAGGCTGAGGTAAGAGGCTCGCTTGAGCCCAGGAGTTTGAGGATAGAGTGAGCTATGATGGTGCCACTGCACTCCAGTCTGGGCTACAGAGTGAGATCCTGTCTCAAAAAAAAAAAAAAAAGGAAAGAAAAGAAAAGAAAAGAAAACAAGGAAAGAAAGAGAGAAAGAGAGAAAGTGAAAGAAAGAAAGAAGAAGAGGAAGAAAGGAAGGAAGAAGGGAGGGAGGGAGGAGAAAGAAAGAAAGGAAGAAAGAAGAAGAAAAAGAAGAGAAGGAGGAGGAGGAAAGGAAGGAGGGAGGGAGGGAGGAGAAAGAAAGAAAGAGAAAGAAAAAGAGAGACAGAAAAAGAAAAAGAAAGAAAGAGGAAGGAAGGAAAGAAGGAAGGAAGGAAGAAAGGAAGGAAGGAAGGAAGGAAGGAAGGAAGGAAGGAAGGAAGGAAGGAAGGAAGGAAGGAAGGAAGGAAGGAAAGAAAAGAGGGAGGATAAGACCAGATGGCTGCTCAGAGTACTTGAGTTGACGCTCTTCCCTCAAAATCGCCTTCATCCGATGCAGGCACTCAGGAGCTCTGGCCACAGTGACACACGGGTATTAACACCCAGTGATTGGCCTAATTGGTCAGGGTGTTGCTGAGGAACGGCTATTCCCTGCATATGCCCAGAGGACATTTTCATCATCCATGCCAAACACTGGCCTCTGGCTGTCTCAGCTACCTTCTCTGTCCTGGACCCAATCCGCGCACAGGCTGAAGGTGGGGGCCGGTGGGGAGATGTGGTTTTCATGGCCTCCTCTGCAGTAATCACCTTTCCCCTCTCTCCTTCCTCCTCGCTCCTCCTCTGTCTCACCAGATCTCTTTCTCTTCCTTTTCCTCCAATCCACACACCCCCCAGGAAACAATAAAAGGTGGAGGGCTTGGCAGGTAAGCTGTTAATTCACTGCCTTGGTGATTCTGGTTTCCGTGTCTTCACTGGAGTTGCCCGGATGTCACTGAGGGAGAGGCCAAGGGTCTGGCGCTGAGTTCAAGTTGCTTTGTTTTATCCTTGGTTCAGGAGCCCTCTTCTCTCTTGAGTTTCATTCTGCAGATTTTCTTGTCACTTAAATAGAAACGGGGAGGGATCTTCTGAAGGTAGAAGCACAGTTTATGTCATGTTGCCTTTTCCAATAAAACACCCCCTACACCGTCAATGTGCGTCAACTCACTAGCCAACATGAAGACAGAGCTTACTGTCAGGTGCAGCATCTCCACTACAACAGATTTCTTTTTTTAGTCATAATAATGATTCATGTTAAGTCCGAAAACTCAAAACATTTTTCATTAATTTCTCGTGTTTTCTGTTACTTCCTTTGTAACAATTTTTCTATGCTTTTTTATTTACTTACAAGTTGTTTTGTTTCTGTAATTTTACTATTTATTTTGATTACAGTGTCATTGCAAATATATGAGAAAAAAACAAACTTTTTTAAAAAAAAGAAATAAAGATTATCTCGAATCCCACCATTGTATATATTCCTCAAGACTTTTCTGTGCATATGGACATGCACATGGCTGGTTGGAGATTATTGTAGGTGGTTTTTGTTTGTTTGGTTGGTTGGTTGGTTGTTTTTTTTTTTTTTGAGACAGAGTCTCTCTCTGTTACCCAGGCTGGAGTGCAATGGCTCTCACTGCAACCTCCGCTTCCCGGGTTCAAGCGATTCTCCTGCCTCAGTCCCTCAACTAGCTGGGATTACAGGCGTCTACCACCACGCCCAGCTAATTTTTGTATTTTTAGAAGAGACAGGGTTTCATCATGTTGGCCAGGCTAGTCTCAAACTCCTGACCTCAGGTGATCTGCCCACCTCAGCCTCCCAAAGTGCTAGGATTACAAGTGTGAACCACTGCCCTCAGCCTATTGTGGTTGTATTTTGTGTTTGTTTGTTTGTTTGTTTTGTTTGTTTTTTGAGACAGACTGTTGCTCTGTCACCTAGGCTGGAGTGCAGTGTGCGATCTCGGCTCCCTGCAACCTCCACCACCCGGGTCCAAGGAATTCACCTGTCTCAGCCTCCCAAGTAGCTGGGACTACAGGTGGACGCCACCATGCCCTGCTAATTTTTGTATTTTTAGCAGAGACGGGGTTTCACCATATTGGTCAGGCTGGTCTGGAACTCCTGACCTCAGGTGATTCACCTGCCTCAGCCTTCCAAAGTGCTGGGATTATAGGCGTGAGCCACTGAGCCCAGCCTGCAGGTTCATTTTTATCTCAATATCTTTTTCACTTAACATGTTGCCATGTTAAGTGACATCTTTCCATGTTAATAAATGCAGATCTATTTTTATAATTTTTAATAGTTGAATGGTATTCCATCATATGGGCATACCACATTTTATTTAACTAATTGTCTGTCGATAAGAGATTCAGATTAACGTCTTGAAAATTATTTTAGGCCAGGCATGGTGGCTCACACCCGTAATCCCAGCACTTTGGGAGGCCGAGGGGGGCGGATCACTTGAAGTCAGCAGTTTGAGACCAGCCTGGCCGACGTGGTGAAACCTCTTCTCTACTAAGATACAAAAATTAGCTGGGCTTGGTGGTGAGTGCCTGTAATCGCAGCTACTCGGGAGGCTGAGGCAGGAAAATCACTTGAACCTGGAAGGCGGAGGTTGAAGTGAGCCAAGATCATGCCGTTGCACTCTAGCCTGGGTGACAGAGCAAGACTCCATCTCAAAAAAAAAAAGAAAAGAAAAGAAAATTAGTTTAAACAATGCTTGAGTGAATACCCCTGTATTTGTCTATTCCCTAAGAGTAAATTCCAGTTGAACTAGAGAGTCAAAGAGTGTGCACTTCTCAACTGCCCTTGGGAAAGATGGCATGACTTTACATTCCCAGCTACAGGGCTCTGAGTGTCCCTACACCCTTATACTCAGATGTTTTGCAGTAGAGTTGTATTGGAAGGCCAAGTCCTGGGAGGTTTATTTTGGTATATGGGCATGGCCTGGAGGTCATGCAGCAAAGGCCCTCAAAGCCCCCAGGGTCCATGAGACGTGCGGCCCATGGTCTTCAGTGAGCGGCAGCCACTGCTCCAGATCTCAGTGCCATCGTCTTGCATGCAGAGCACTGGGTGATGTTTTTTCAGGGAAATTCACAATAGTCAGGCTCATTGGTCAAACCTGCAAGTGCATTTTGTTTGTTTTTGTTTTTGTCTTTAGAGACAGGGTCTTGCTCTCGCCCAGGCTGGAGTACAGTGGCGTGATCACAGCTTACTGCAGCGCCAGACCCCTGGGCTCAAACAATTCTCCCACCTTAGTCTCCCAGACAGCTTGGACTACAGGTGTGTGCCATCATGCCCAGCTAATTTTTTGTAGAGATGGGGGTCTTGATATGTTGCCTAGGCTGGTCTTGAACTCCTGGCCTCAAGCGTTCCTCTCCACTAAGCCTCCCAAAGCACTGGGGTTACAGGAATGAGCCACTGCACCAGGCCTGCAAGTGTTTTTAACAATAGTTCTGTTCCCCTGACCTCCGACTAAGCCCCTAGCTCACACAGAAAGACCCCCTTCTTCCTATGCTATCTGATAGACTTCAGGTGACACCTGTCAGTGCCCCAAGCTGTTCGTTTCAACTCATTCAAAATGGTCCCAAATCCTAACCTCCTCCTATATATAACATCTCTCAAAAGACCTCTTCTTTCTCCTTACTGCTCTTTCTCTGCCATCAAAAGCTGTAGGTGGCCAGGATCCATGGCTCATGCCTGTAATCCCAGCGCTTTGGGAGGCCAAGGTGGGCCTGAGATCAGGAGTTCAAGACCAGCCTGGCCAACATAGCAAAACCCCGTCTCTACCAAAAATACAAAAATTAGCCAGGTGTGGTGGCAGGTGCCTGAAATCCCAGCTACTTGGGAGGTTGAGGCAGGAGAATCATTTAAACCTGGGAGGGAGAGGTTGCAGTGAGCAAACATCGAGCCACTGCACTCCAGTCTGGGCAACACAGCGAGACTATGTCTCAAAAAAAAAAAGAAAGAAAGAAAAAGAAAAAAAGAAAAAAAGAAAGAGTTGGCTGGGCACAGTGGTTCACGCCTGTAATCCCAACACTTTGGGAGGCTGAGGCGGGCGGATCACGAGGTCAGGAGATCGAGACCATCCTGGCTAACATGGTGAAACCCCGTCTCTACTAAAAATGCAAAAAATTAGCCGGGCGAAGCGGCGGGCGCCTGTAGTCCCAGCTACTCGGGAGGCTGAGGCAGGAGAATGGCGTGAACCCGGGAGGCGGAGCTTGCAGTGAGCCGAGATCGCGCCACTGCACTCCAGCCTGGGCGACTAAGCGAGACTCTGTCTCAAAAAAAAAAAAAAAAAAAGAATTTGCAATTCATAGCAATGAATATGCTCCTGGTGTCTCAGCGTGGTCTCCTCTCTTTCAGTGGCTATCTCCGCATCCACCGTCCTGCTGTGTGGACTGAGCGCTGTGTCTCTCCTGGCATGCTACATCAAGTCAAGGTGAGTTGCATGGCTACTCCCTCTGCAAGAGGAAGTATTCCCCCACGAGAAAAGAGCTGCACCTGGCGGGGCGCGGTGGCTCATGCCTGGAATCCCAGCACTTTGGGAGGCTGAGGCGGGTGGATCACTTGAGGTCAGGAGTTTGAGACCAGCCTTTCTAATATGGTGAAACCTTGTCTCTACTAAAAATACAAAAATTAGCTAAGCGTGGTGGTGCACACCTGTAATCCCAGCTACTTGGGAGGCTGAGGCAGGAGAATTGCTTGAACCTGGGAGGCAGAGGTTGCAGTGAGCCAAGATGGCGCCACTGCACTCCAGCCTGGACAACAGAGCAAGACTTTGTTTCAAAAAAAAGAAAAAGAAAAGAGCCGCACCATAGTGATTCCAGAATGCCCTCTCCGAAGAAGGACCCCTTTCCTGGCCATTGGCTACCACACACCCCTTCTGTAGGGGCCAACGAGCGCCAGAGCCGAGGAGCAGTGAGCCAGCCCCAAGCCCGAGTGCCCCCTACCCCTGCCCACGGTAGAAATGCGGCGGCCAGAGAAAGTGCACTGGGTGGCCAACGCATGCAATCCTATCCGTTCTTCTTGTGATATCCCTGTGAATATATTCTTGAAGGTCCTCATTGAATAGGGGTATGCCTTCTTATAAATATACTCATTCATGTTAGCCTTAATTTTGTATTCCTGATCATTGAAATTCTGCATCTTAGCATTTCTGGCAAAAATGTTTCTGCCACTTGCTGACTTTTTAAATTTTTCTCATTTTTCTAATCTTTAGGCAGTGTTATTACTCTTTGGTTAAATCCTCAAATGGCATTCTGGCCTTAATTTTGTGCTTCTATCAATTAGTAACCAGTATTCCAGCATTCCATACTGATATAGATTTCAGATTTGTCCAAACTAAACTTTTAGTTACTATTAATAGTTACAAAACGTTCTTTTCTAAATGTGATATCAATATAAAAATTATGTGACCCTTTGAGCCTAATTTTGACAAAATGAACATTCCATGAAATGCTACCATAAAGTCAAAATGAAAACCAGTATCTAAAACTTCACATAAATCTTCAAAAGCTGTGAATACCATCCCAACCAATAAAAAATGCCATCAACCTCATAGACAGTTGAGAAATTAACAAACATTGATGTTACTCAAAAATTTCTCCAAAGAATTCAAAAAATGAAAAATGTTGACAAAACAGAAAATGACTTTTAAAACAATTTTCAAAATATCGTTATTAATAACTACAGAATTTCCATATAAAATGCTGAATTTGGAGTTATATTTTTAACAGGTTATAATGAATACATATAATCACTGAATATATGTTTAAATGTATATACCACCTTTTTATGAAAATTACATTAAAATATATTCTTAAAAAGGATTTGTAAATTTGGTATATACAGCCAATAAGTATGTTCATAAGAGGAAAACAGCAATATTTACTGGCTATATGAAAGATATTTCAGTTGGGCATGGTGGCTCACACCTGTAATCCCAGCACTTTGGGAGGCTGAGGTGGAAGCATTACTTGAGCCCAGCGGTTTGAGACCAGCCTGGACAACATAGTGAAACCCGATCCCCACACACACAAATTTTTTTTCATTTTTAAAAAGCTCAAAAAGTGAAATAAATATATCTTTAGGAAGAATTGGCATGGTCGGGCATAGTGGCTCACACCTGTAATCCTAGCACTTTGGGAGGCTGAAGTGGATGGATCGCTTTTTTTTGCGACCAGCCTGGCCAACATGGTGAAACCTGATCTTGACAAAAAATACAAAAAGTTAGCTGGGCGTGGTTGTCTGCAGAGGTTGCAGCAAGTCGGCATCACACCACTGCACTCCAGCCTGGGAAACAGAGCGAGACCCTGTCTCAGAAAAAAAAAAAAAGAAGGAAAAGAAGAATTGATAAATTTGATAAATTACTTGGTCATTTGGTGAACTGATTATTTCCATAAACTTGTTTTTTGCAAATGGGTTATTAGATTTGCCATTTGACAAATTGGCTGTTAGCAAATTATTTTCAGTGAATGCACCTGCATCCTGCCTTATTTTAGCTCTCACTCCAGGCAGCTCACACTGCTCACCTTAAAATGGCCTAAAGAGCTGCTGCTGCTCCGGAGGGACGTTTCACCTGCCCCGGGAGAAGGTGCCGGCCAGATGCCCAGGGCGTCGGCACCCAGTGTCCTGCCTCCCCTGTGCTTGTCATTCAGGAGCTGATTGACTTGTGTATTTCTTTCTTTGTTTCACACGTACTAAGTGCTAAGAACTGTTTTTAAAAGCTTCATGAATATTAAATCACTTTTTTCAAGATGATCAAGTCTGGTTTGGCCAGGCTCCCAGTCACTCTCTCCTTTTCTTATTCCTGCCATTTGAACGGCTTTTTGGCAGAGGACTGGCAAAGCGTGGGGTGAGCGCGGGGTGGCGTGAGTTGCTCCAACAACGTTTGGTGGATCTTTGGTGGATGGGGAGGTTGGAAATACCTAGAGAGGATTTATTATTCTCGTCATATTGCCCTGGTTGGTCTTGAACTCCTGGGCTCAAGCGATCCTCCCACCTCAACCTCCTAAAGTGCTGGGATTACAGGCATGCACCACCACAACTGGCCACTAGATAGGATTTAATACTCTCTGTAGAGGTAGGCATTCTAGGTTCTCTCCATCTCTGAGGACTAAGTGCTCTCTGTCTGACTCCTGTGGCAGGGCCTCTGTCTGCTCCTGCCATCCCCACAGTGCTGGACATGCTCAGTGGGAAGCGTGTTGATTTGAGGCCAGCCCCCTCCTCTTTTCAAAACCTATGAACCACCTGCTTTGCAGGCAAACTCCCCCGCCGGCCAGCATTGAAATGGAAGCCATGGAGGCTCTGCCGGTGACTGGGGAGACCAGCGGCAGAGATGAAGACTTGGAAAACTGCTCTCACGACCTCTGAAACTCGGGGAAACCAGCCCAGCTATGTCCGGAGTGAAGGAGCCTATCTGCTTTAGCTAAAGACGACTGAGAAGAGGTGCAAGGAGGTGGGCTCCAGGAGCAAGCCCACCAGGCCTCTCAGACGTCCCAGCAGGATCTCACGGACTACGGGGTCGGCGCTTCCTGCGCGGGGAAGCAGGTTCTCTGCCTTCCCATGGGCACCACCTGCCTGCCTCGGATCCAGGGCCCAGCTTCCCAGGAGAGACCAAAGGCTTCTGGGCAAGGGTTTTATTTTATTACAGTGTGAGCTGCCTGGTATACTTGTGGTAATGAAATAAAACCCCTGCCCCGAACCTTCCGTCCCTCATCCTGACTTGCAGTTCACAGAGAAAAGTGACAAACCTGAAGCTCTCTGTCAATTACAAGGCTCCTCCTGGCGTGGGAGGTGTCTCCAGGGAAGACACCAGCGTCGGGGCTTCTAACCACCCTGTCTCCAGCCGCTCTGCACACACAGACAGGGAGCCGGGAAAGGTGGGAGAGATGCTGAGCCAAGCGAATCCTCTCCATCAAAGGATTCACAAAGAAGAAACCTCAACTCAGTGCCATTTTAAATATATATGTGTTTATATTTATACTTCCTTGTCTATTATAGCTACACATTATATATGATTTGTATTTTGACATTGTACCTTGTATAAACAAAATAAAACGTCTATTTTCAATATTTTTAAAATGCACTAAAAGAATCACCAAGGAGAAATGTTCCACACAAAGGAGGAGAAAGAGTAGGAAGGCAGAGTCCGAGGTGACTGAGTTCAGATGTTCTTTCCAGAAGGAGAAAAAGCCTTGCCTAAAGCTGGCTCCGGTCACAGTTTTGGGGAATTTCCCACAATTCCATGTGAGGAGAAGCAGCATTATCTAATCCACACGGTGGCAAGTCCGGGCTCAGCTCAGCAGTGGTTTACACATCGTCTCTTCCCTTCTTCTTCTCTTACTTTCTTTGCTGTTTTTGATGTTTATTTCTAAAATCGTGGGCCTAATCCCACCGCCTCATTTTATAGATGAGAAAATTGAGGACTGGAGAAGTTGTTCTGCCCACAGCCACGAAGCTCGGTTAATGCTAGAGCTGGATCAGAGCAGGAGCTGGGACACTGGGCCCAGTGACTCACACCTGTGATCCCAGCACTCTGGGAGGCCGAGGCAGGAGGATTGACTGAGCCCAGGAGTTCAAGAACAGCCTGGGCAACATAGTGAGACCCCATCTCTACAAAAAATTTTTTTTCTTGAAACAGTCTTGCTCTGTCACCCAGGCTGGAGTGCAATGGCAAGATCTCAGCTCACTGCTGCCTCCACCTCCCAGGTTCAAGCAATTCTCCTACCTCAGCCTCCCAAGTAGCTGGAACGACAGGCATGCACCACCACACCCTGCTAATATTTATATTTTTTTAGTAGAGACAGCGTTTTGCTATGTTAGCCAGACTGGTCTCAAACTCCTGATCTCAAGTGATTCACTCACCTCAGCCTCCCAAAGTACTGGGATTACAGGCGTGAGTCATGGCGCCCAGGCAAAAGTAATAGGGAGTGTAGGTGGGGTAGGAGGAGAGCAGTCCTGGCTGAAAACCGGCCACTAACTACCCCTTGTACAGCCAGGGGGAGGAGGGAGCCACTGTGGGCATTTGGGGGATGGGGCATGGGCATAGTGCCCAATCAGATATTCTCAAAGTGCCATTTTTCACTGACTTCTTTTTTGTGGGGGAGGGGACAGAGTCTCACTGTGTCACCCAGGCTGGAGTGCAGCGGTGCAATCTTGGCTCACTGCAATCTCCACCGCAAGCAATTCTCATGCCTCAGCCTCTGGAGTAGCTGGGACTACAGGTGCACACCACCATGCCTAGCTAGTTTTTGTATTTTTAGTAGAGCCGGGGTTTCACCATGATGGCCAGGCTGGTCTCAAACTTGTGAGTCCAAGCAGTCTGCCTGCCTCGGCCTCCCAAAGTGCTGGGATTACAGGCGTGAGCCAACACACCTGACCTTCAGTCCCCATGTCTTCAGCTGCCACAAATCTAAATGATTCACATCTCCCACTCTTCCCTCATTCCCTGCCCTACACGTTTGCCTTGAAGAAAATGGATTGCTCTTCGCCTTTTATATTTTGCCTTGATTTTCCTTGATCAAGAAATAAGACTTTTTTTTTTTTGAGACAGAGTCTTGCTCTGCTGTTCAGGCTGGAGTGCAATGGTGCAATCCAATCTCAGCTTACTGCAACCTCCACCTCCTGGGTCCAAGTGATCCTCCTGCCTCAGCCTCCCAAGTAACTGCGATTACAAGCGTGCACCACCACACCTGGCTAATTTTTGTATTTTTGGCAGAGACAGCATTTCACCATGTTGACCAGGCTGGTCTCGAACTCAGGTGATCCACCCGCCTTGGACTCCCAAAGTGCTGGGATTAGAGGCTTGAGTCACCGCAGCTGGCCAAGAAATAAGACTCTTAACTTCCCCTTTTCATTTTTATTTTTTTTAACCATTTACAACATTCTTTATTCCCTTGTATAGATGCAGATTTCCATTTTCTTCCTGCCTGTCTAACTTTTTAACATATATCTTGTGGTGTGACTTTCCCTGTTTAAACCCTTCTCCAGACATTAGGAAGTGGGAGAGCAGGGACCAAAAGACACAGGGAAAGACCCTGTTTCTGACTTTCCACCCCTGTGGTCCGCAAGGACCTCTTCCTCTTGGCTGAGGCTGCCCCCTGCTGGCTTGGAATTGCACAGCGCAGAGCGGAGTTCCTGGGTACTGCGGGTTTGCCTCACCACCGGGCTGTGCTCCTTTGAGGCAGGACCAGCCTGACACAAATCACAGCCTCCCCCACACCTCACTCTGTCGGGCACTAATCTAAACTCAATGTGTGCATATTTTAGGGAATATTAGGCACTATATTACCAGGGGGTTTAGTTGACACTTTACTCCCCTCAGTGACTGTAAATCCACCCATTCTAATGGCACTGTTCTTAGCTATTCAGGATGAAACACCCGCTCCTCTCCTGAAACCTTCCGTCCCTCATCCTGACTTGCAGTTCACAGAGGAAAGTGCCATACCCGAGGCTCTCTGTCAATTACAAGGCTAAAATGCACTAAAAGAATCACCAAGGATGGCAGAGCCCAGTGGCTCATGCCTGTAATCCCAGCACTTTGGGAGGCCAAGGCGGGTGGATCACCTGAGGTCAGGAGTTTGAGACCAGTCTGGCCAACATGGTGAAACCCCGTCTCTACTAAAAACACAAAAATTAGCCGACCATGGTGGTGGGCGCCTGTAATCCCAGCTACTTGGGAGGCTGAGGCAGGAGAATCACTTGAACCCTGGGGGTGGAGGTTGCAGTGAGCCGAGATCACACCCCTGCACTCCAGTCTGGGCGACAAAGACTCCAATTCAAAAAAAAAAAAAAACACCAAGGAGAAATGTTCCACACAAAGGAGGAGAAAGAATGGGAATGCAGAATTCCACTGGGGCTCCTCTATCCTGTTGGGGTGCCTTATCACGCACTGACACAGAGGGGCTGACCTCCCCTCTCCCTGCTCCCGCCGCGCGTGGGCACCTGGCCTGGGTGTGGCCTCCAGGGCCTCTCAGCTAGACTACAAAGCTGTTGAATACAGAGAATGAAGAGCACAGCGCTCACAGGGCAGTGCCCAGCAGTGGCCTCAGAAGCACTGACCGACTGCTGGGCCTCCTGTTCCTGGGCTCTCCAGGCGACTTTGGGTCCTAACCATTTTCCAAACCTAAGCCTCCCATTTCCCGGGACTCTATGAGCCCCTCGTATCTTTCCAATACGTTTCTTTTTTCTTTATAACAGATTCGGTTTTCATTACTTGTCACTGAAAAGTTCCTAGCTGGCCGGGCGCGGTGGCTCAAGCCTGTAATCCCAGCACTTTGGGAGGCCGAGACGGGCGGATCACGAGGTCAGGAGATCGAGACCATCCTGGCTAACACGGTGAAACCCCGTCTCTACTAAAAAATACAAAAAACTAGCCGGGCGAAGTGGCGGGCGCCTGTGGTCCCAGCTACTCGGGAGGCTGAGGCAGGAGAATGGCGTGAACCCGGGAGGCGGAGCTTGCAGTGAGCTGAGATCCGGCCACTGCACTCCAGCCTGGGCGACAGAGCCAGACTCAGTCTCAAAAAAAAAAAAAAAAAAAAAAAAAAAAAAAGAAAAGTTCCTAGCTGATATGAAATTCGGTACCAGGAGTGGGTATTGCAAATTATGGAGAAGAGGGGAGATAAGGAACATCTGTGGTTGGTTATCTGCCTTAGAGAGGAGAGAAAAGAGCAAATGTTCTGATGATATGCAGAGACAGGGACGGAGCAGCCCAGGAAGTTCGGTAATTAGTTCGTCAGGAGGTGCCTGGGATGTCATGCCCACTGCAAGCCCGGCTCTTGGAGACTGTTGCTTCCATCCTGAGATCGTATGGCTACGAGAAATCTGAGGCCATAGGCGGGTGACTGCTTTTAATGGCGCTGAAAAACTTAGAGAATTAGAAGTTCAAATCTCTAAAGTCTGAATTCAAGCCACAGACTGAAACCTAAAGACTTCCTAGAACAACACGGAATTTCATCCCTTACAGATGCAAGGCCAGGATATCTGAAAACCCGTCTTAAGAGTCTGAGCCTTTGGCTGGGTGCGGTGGTTCATGCCTGTAATCCAAACACTGTGGGAGGCCAAGGCTGGTGGATCGCTTGAGTCCAGGAGTTCAAGACCAGCCCAAACGACATGGTGAAAACCCTGTCTCTACAAAAAACACGAAAACTATCCAGGTGTGGTGGCATATGCCTGTACTCCCAGCTACTCAAGAGGCTGAGGTGGGAGAATTGCTTGAGCCCAGGAGGTAGCAGTGAGCCAAGATCATGCCATAGCACTCCAGCCTGGATGATAGAGGAGACACTGTCTCAAAAAAAAAAAAAAAGAGTCTAAGCTGTCAAGTTGTTGAAGAACATTAGCTGAATCCATAGCCCCAGCAGGTTTCCCAGCTGGAAGGGAGAGCACTGATTGGAGAAAGGTGAGGTTCCTGTACTGGATTAAAAACGTAGGGGGACATTGGGAGGACTCATAGGATCCCCCACCCTCCCTTGTCCTCAGAAGCAGCCCTCTGTTCTGCCTGACAGTGCTGCAACATTTCCTCCTGCTTGAGGGGTCATCTTGCAAAAGGAAGTCTGTTCTGCTGACGATTTTCTCCCCCTGCCCCTTCCGCATGGGGAGAAAACTTTGCTGAGAATCCCAATCAGACCCTCAGGATCCCAGGATTCAGCCCGTTCAGTGGGAACAACAGCTCCCAAGGCTGGGCTGGGCCCTGCTGCAAGCACCTCCACCCCCACGTCCCACCTGCGGCCTCCTCACAGGCCAAGCCCATAGCCAACGCCCAATGCCCCTGTCCTTCCTTCACAGTCTCCTACACCCAACTCACCTTCCAGAACCAGATCAAGTTTACCTTCTCCAGGAGCCTCTGTTTTTTCAGTTTTGGGTTTTGTTTTGTTTTGTTTTTTGAGACAGAGTCTCACTCTGTTGCCCAGGCTGGAGTGCAGTGGCACGATCTTGGCTCACTGCACCCTCTGTCTCCCGAGTTCAAGCAACTCTCCTGCCTCAGCTTCCTGAGTAGCTGGGACTACAGGTGCGTGCCACCACGCCCGTCTAATTTTTGCATTTTAGTAGAGACAGGGCTTCACCATGTTGTCCAGGCTGATCTCAAACTCCTGATCTCAAGTGATCCACCCGCCTTGGCCTCCCAAAGTGCTGGGATTACAGGCGTGAGCCACCGTACCCAGCCCCAGAGCCTCTGCCAATGACTCAATTATACAAAATCATTTGCCTCTGAGCCTTCATAACACTTATTATCTGCTCTATGCATGTGGCATCTGCAAAATACTATCTTTGTGCAGTGGAAAGAAGATAGAACTTAAAAGCCTGAGTGTCGAACATCCATTCTACCCTTTGCTGGCCCTGTCACTTGGAGGCACTACATGCACTGACATTGCCTCGTCTTTGCAGTGGGGATGATGGCACATGCACTCCCTTCCCAGAGGCGTGAGGGTTACAGGAGACCCTGGCATCTGTCTGTCCCCTCGCTAGCCACTAGAGATCCTGACAGTGAAGCCTGGTACTAATCCTCAAGAAGCTCACAGCCTGGTCAAAAAGAGAAGCATACCAGAACAAACACGAAGCAAAACCTTATGCCACAAGCTAGTAGATAATTGCAAGCACACACACTAATGAGACAAGCCCCGTAAAGGCAGAGATGGCTCCAAGGCCTGGAGGCTTGAGGAATGCAGGACATGAGCTGGAAGGATGGGTGGAATTTCATTAAATGGGCAGAGAGCATTCTAAATGGGGGAGGGATGGAGACAAAAACACAAACAGGAAATTGAGCGACATGTTCAGGAAAGACAGAGTATGGCCGCTGGGCAGCCAGGTCAACCGGCGGCAAGGCGGGGGTTGGCCGGGGAAGCACCGCGCTGCCCCTGCACACCCTGCATCCTCGGGTCCTGGGAGGGCTGCTCAGTAACTGGAAGGAAAATGAAACTGAAAAAGAGCAAGGGTCCTGTAGGGCCGTCAGCCCCAAGTTCCCGCTCAGCAAAACCGCTCCCTCCTGGTGGACGCCCTCACCGTGAAGGTCAGTGCTTCTCTTTCCAAAGCTGTGTCTTCATTCCTCTGGGCAGAGAGCCAAGAGTCCTAGTTACAGAAGTGTGTAACTGGGTGCCATGGCTCACCTGCGGTCCCAGCTACTCAGGAGTCTGAGGTGGGAGGATCGCTTGAGCCCAGGAGCGTGAGGCTGCAGTGAGCAGTGATCGCGTGACTGCACTCCAGCCTGGGTGACAGACTGGGATTCTTGTCTCCAAAATAATTTTAAAATGGGGTGTAATCTTCTTGGAGTCAATGCCACCCAGAGGGTACTCAAATTGCTGCCAGCCTCCCTGGGCTGCAGGGACTGCGGGTGTTTTCCAAGTGTTCCAGGAAGGCTTGGTGGCTCCAGAGGCGCCTGAGGGGCCAGCACAGGTGAGGAGCGAAGAAGGAATTCTGGGTACTCATCCCCGTCCTGAGTGATCACAGCAGCTGCATTTGTTAACTAGAAGTAAAATTAGGCCTAAAGAATTCCATGGCTAAGAACATCTGAAAGCCTTCCATGCTATTAAATATTTATTTTATTGTTCATCCTGGACTCCATAGGCAGATGCTTTAAAAAAAAAAAAAAAAAACGTGATCTTTTGGAAGAATTCTAACTCCAACTCTTCACATAGCTATGGGTTTGAGATTGAACTTGAGTTTTCATCCAAGCTCTGCTCTGTGATACTGAGCACAGTGGGCCCAGCCCAGTGACTCTTCAGAGCCTGTTTCTTCATCTGCCTCCCAGGTTTGCTGTGAGGACTGAAGGAATTCACGTACACAAAGGTCCGATAGCATCTACCTGCGGGAGGCTCCTAATAAACATTGACTTCACTTCCTAAATGAGATCTATTTACTTACAGGGTAATCAGCACCTGCCCCTTCCTTCTCGAATACATTCCCACTTTTTTAGGATTTATTCTTTCATCCAGCCGTATGCATCATGGAAAGCTGACCTCATCCCAAGCTCCAGGACATAAAACCCTGATGATTTGAAGCCATTCTTCCTTACGATGATTGGCTTAGGAGTGGGCAGGTCGCCCAGTTCTGACCAACAATATGTGAGTCAGCTGGAGAAGCCTGTGGGAAAGGCTTTCTTGCTCCCGTTCCCAGACAAAACCAGGTCCAGCTGCTTGTTCTCATGGTCCAACAACAAGCTGCAGACAGAGTGGGGAAGAAGGGAGTTGATTTCTGCAGCCAGTTACAGGGAGAAGGTCAGAGTAACTCACCATACTAATTTAAAGTTGTAAGTTTTTTTTTTCAGTGCTTATATACATTGAAACCATATACCTTTGTGCAGGAGTACACCTCCAAGCTGAGGCATATTCCTCTGTTTAATCTGTCACTAGGGTCTGGGCTCTGGAAAATTACTTCACAGCCTTGGAACAATTACTTCATTTTTTTCTTTCTTGTTTTAGAGACAGGGTCTCACTATGTTGCCCAGGCTGGTCTTTGAACTCCTGGGCTCAAGCAATCCTCCTCCCTCAGCCTCCCAAAGTGCTGGGATTGTGGCCGTGAGTCGCTGCCTCTGGCCCAATGACTTCATTTAAAGTGGATCCTGGTACAAGGTGTAGAAGAACGCCTCCATTATTTTAATTAAACTCTAAGGTTTGGGAGAAAGCCCAGGCGGGGTCTTAATGGACTTGTTTTTACACTCTAGCCTTTGTTCTAAGGCGCCAGTTTCTCCAATTTTCCATGTTTAACTTGTATATTCCTCCGAGTTATAGTAAGGTGTTGGCGAAGGCTGGCTGCTCTGGTTGCTAGTAGAGACCTGGTCTGCCACACTCCTAAGAGACACAGAAGACCAGCCTACCTCTCCCTTGCCTCCCAAGACACTGCCCTGTCTGAATGCAGCCCTTGGAAGGGCTGCAGGTGGCTGGTCAGGAGAAGCCTGCCCAGTGACGCTGAAGCACCAAACATGAGCAGAGGAGGAAGGAACGCCTGGGAACAGCTGAGCCGAGCCCCTGCCACCAGCCTCCTCCGCACACCCGCGGAATCAGCATTTTCTGCTTCCCGCCCCATCCCTGAGAGTCTTGCTCTGGGGCCACTCACAGCCAATTAAGTGGGGTTGTTGTAAGAGAGTCTAAAATACATGGAGCTGGCCGAGGACGTGGGGCCGACCCCATTGTGTGTGTGTGAGGCCATGATTAAAGTGTTACCTGTCACCAGGTGTCGACAATTCATGGGGAAGCTCTCTCCATGTGACCTCCAGGCTACTTATTTTTTATTTTGTTGTTCATCCTGTACTCCAAAGGCTGATGCTATTTTTTTTTTAATGTGATCCTTTGGAAGAGTTTTAACTACAACTCTTCACTAGTGGTAGTAGAAATACCATGGGTATTAAAAACTAAAGCATTTCCTAATCTGTGGGGTCCACATTAGGAAGACATGTATTAGGAAAATGATTACTTAAAAAACAAAAAAAATTCAGGCAGGGCACAATGGCTCATGCCTGTAATCCCAGCACTTTGGGAGGTTGAGGCAGGTGGATCACCTGAGGTCAGGAGTTCAAGACCAGCCTGGCCAACATGGTGAAACCTCATCTCTACCAAAAATACAAAAATTAGCCGGGTGTGGAGGCACATGGTTGTAATTCCAGCTACTCGGGAGGCTGAGACAGGAGAATCACTTGAACCCAGGAGGCGGAGGTTGCAGTGAGTGGAGATCTCGCCACTGCACTGCAGGCTGGGTGACAGAGTGAGGCTCCGTCTCAGAAAAAAAAAAAAAAAAAAAATCAATCAGAACCACTGAATTGTACATTTAAAAAAGGAAGAAGAGAAAAATTCAGGATGTCAGCACTGTGCTGGCCGCTTCCTGGGGCCCTCAGTGAGTTCCTTTGAAAGACGGGCGTAGGGTGACAGAGGCCAGCCTGGAAGTGGACAGGAAACCCCAGCCTTTCCGCTGTGGTCCAACTTGGACTGACGCCCTCATGGCAGCCAGAGAGCCCTGCAGGGTTGAGGCAGGAGTGTGGCCGGGGTTAGTCTTCATTGTAAGACTGCAGGTCCCTCTACATGAGAGCGAGTTGGGCCAGGGCAGAGGCACGTAGCAACATACACAACTGGTCCAGGAGGCAGAACGGTGGAGGGTCGCGGGCGGGTGGGTGGTGCGTTCTGAAGGTTGCGTGGAGAGAGCTTCCCAGTGAACTGGCATGAAGAAAAGTGTCAGCCAGATGATGGTGCTGTTTCCGGAGGCGGGGAAGGGTGCATGGAGGAGCCAGCAGAGCTCGGAAGGAAGTCAGGGCCTGTGTCTGGGACATGGCAGGGCTGAGATGTCACGAAGACAGCAAATGGAGTGATCGACTGGCGACCTTGGCGTTTGAGCGGGAAGCCCCCGTCCCTCCATCTAACCTACCTCTCAGGCCAGGCCGCTAGGGATAAAACACACACAGGTCCCCGGTAAGGAGGAACACAGGGGACGGCACCCCCTGGGCCCTCTTGGAGAACCTGTCCTTAAGTAGGCTGGGCAGAGGGAGAGCCCCTGCTGGCTAAGGGACCCCTGCCCCCACACCAACCCAGCTGTGCAGAGGTGCCTTGGTGAGGGGTGTGTGTAGCACCATCTTCATGTCTGGGCAAGGAGCTGGAGGAACCCTGCCTGCCTCGGTTCAGATGTCTCTACTGCTCCCACTCACTGCAAATCTAGAGCGATCAGCTTCCAGGCTCTCGGTGTACCCTACATTGCTAAAGTCAGGGGTTCAGGGTGACTAGGAAGGACTGAAGGGCTGGGGTCAGACTTGAAGATACATGTTAAATTGCTAATAGTCTGATTCTAGAGGTATCAAAGTCCCTTTGTGATCCAGTGAGTTGCTCCCAGACCCAGACCAGACACCACTGCAGGAAGGAAGCTGGGCAGGCAGCGTGACGGTAACCAGCTTCCCAGGCAGGAAGGTCCCACAGGGTTGCTGCACTGCCTTAGGTTGATTAAGCTGTGTCTGAGTCCACCATGTGGCGTCTCTGCCCTCAAGCCTGGGCTGCTAAAGGAAAAACACCAACTAAAAGGATGGTGTTTGATTTCAACTGGGAGGGTGCTGCCCAGCACGCCTGTGTTTTCCATCACCTTCCACTCCATTACCTTCTATGTCCATCCCAAATGCTCGACCCAGCACTTTGGGAAACTGAGGCAGGAGGACAGCTTGACCCTAGGAGTTTCAGACCAGCCTGGGCAACAGAGCGAGATCTTATCTCTACAAAAAATCAGCAAAAATTAGCTGGGCATGGTGGCATGCACCTGTAGTCCAGCTACTTGAGGGACTGAGGTGGGAGGGTCACCTGGGCCTGGAGGTCAAGGCTGCAGTGAACTGTCATTGCACCACTGCACTCCAGCCTGAGTGACAGAGTAAGACCCTGTCTCAAAAAAACAAAATTATTGGGTGAGAGCAACCTAAACTTGTTCCCTAACCACTTACAATGTACCCCTTTCTCCTTCATCTCTCCCGTCCCAATCCCTCTCACCTGGCTTCCATCTCTCCTGTCTGAATTTGCTTCCTCTCAACACATAACCCTGCACAAACCTCTCTCATTTTAAAAGCAAAAACCCCTCCCTAAGTCCACATCATCCCCTACCCACTTCTTGCCTCTGGCCAGCCTTGCTTCCTGAATGAGAACTAGTCTACGCAGTGTCCGTATCTTCCCCTCCCACTGGCATTTTACCGTTCGATCACACAGACACATCGTTTAGAGCCAATAGTCATGTAAGACACCTGCCAAAAAGCCCCTCCACCTGCCCATTCCCTCTCCCAAAAGGAAACATTTAGAAATCTTTCTGCTGAGTGTCTCAGTGCGTGTTATGTCTCTCCGAGATGTCTCTAAATGATGGGCTTGCGTGGGCTTCTGCTTCCATGTTTGAGTTTCAGGCGCTGTAACTGACTTCCTGCCACAGAGGCTGAGATTCGGCTCGTTCACGCCACATGTGCACACAGCATGTACCTGCAGTACATGCTCACCCTTATGAAGGCCACAAAAGCAGGCACACTCCACTGAATTGGCGAGTTCGGGGGTCAACTACAGTTCTCTCCTATACAACTTGTTGCCTTCCAGAGGACTAATCACTGCCTTTTCCCCCCGCAGGCTGCGTCCTGCACTCTGTCACCCAGGCTGGAGGTCAGTGGTGCACTCATGGCTCACAGCAGCCTCAACCTCCCAGGCTCAAGCCATCCTCCCGCCCCAGTGTCCCAAGGAGCTGGGAACAAGGCATGTGCCACCACGCCTAATTTTTTTTAATTTTTTGTAGAGATGGGGACTGCCTATGAGGCCCAGGCTGGTCTTGAACAATCCTCCCCTCTCAGCTTCCCAAAGTGCTGTGATTACAAGTGTGAGCCACCACGCCTGGCCAATGTGGGCCTATTTTCACCCATTATCCTGGGCATTTAATGAGTCATTTCAATCCAGAAACCCTTACCATCAGTTTCAGGTAATTTTCATAATTTAAAAAAATGTTTCGGCCGGGCGCGCTGGCTCACGCCTGTAATCCCAGCACTTTGGGAGGCCGAGGCAGGCAGATCACAAGGTTGGAAAATTGAGACCATCCTAGCCAACACAGTGAAACTTCATCTCTACTAAAAATGCAAAAAATTAGCCGGGTGTGGTGGCATGCCTGTAGTCCCAGCTTTTCAAGATGCTGAGGCATGAGAATCGCTTGAACCCGGGAGGTGGAGGCTGCAGTGAGCCAAGATCACACCACTGCACTCCAGCCTGGGCGGCAGAGAGAGACGCCATCTAAAAAAAATTTTTAAATTCTTTGACTCTGTTGTCCATTGTCCATTTTCTTTTCCTGCAATTCCCATTTACAGATGCTCAGCTTCTTAAACTGGTTCCCTAGTTTTGTTTTTGTTTTTGTTTTTTAGAGACAGGCTCTCGCTGTCACCGAGGCTGGAGTGCGGTAGCACAATCTCAGCTCACTGCAACCTCCACCTCCCGGGCTCAAGCCATTCTCCAGCCTCCGCCTCCCGAGCAGCTGGGATCACAGTCGCGCGCCACTACACCCAGCTCATTTTTTGTAGATGGGTTTTGCCATGTTGGCCAGGCTGGTCTTGAACTCCCAAGTTCAAAGCGATTCACCTACCTCAGCCTTCCAAAGTGCTGGGACGACAGGCGTGAGCCACCACGTCCAGCCTCTAACTACTTCTCAATCTTTGTTTTTGTTCTACTTTCTAGATTCTCAGCTTATTCTTGTAACAGTTCTACTGGCTTTCTTTCATATTTTTTTCTCCAAAATTTTTTTTTTTTGAGATGAAGTCTTACTGTGCGTCCCAGGTTCAAGCGATTCTCCTGCCTCAGCCTCCTGAGTAGCTGGGATTACAGGCGCCCACCACCACACCCGGCTAATTTTTGTATTTTTAGTAGAGACAGGGTTTCACCACGTTGGCCCAGGCTGGTCTCAAAATCCTGATCTCAGATGATCCACCCACCTCGGCCTCCCAAAGTGCTGGGATTTCAGGCGTGAGCCACTGCACCCGGCCCCAAATATTCTTTTATACGTCTCTATCCTGCTACTCCATGGAATGCACTACCTCCTCTCATTCTCGGAATGTGTTAAAGATATTTAGATGTTTTCTTCTCCCTGTACAGACAGTTTGCTCCAAGTTGATTCTTCGGTTTTGACCTCTAGCCTTCATCTTAGGGGCCGGGTCACACACACACACACACACACACACACACACACACATACACACACCTTTTACTGCCCAAGTTGATTCTTCGGTTTTGACCTCTAGCCTTCATCTTAGGGGCCGGGTCACACACACACACACACACACCACACACACACACACACACAACCTTTTACTGCCCTTATAGTATGGTTTCAGAAAGAAACCATAAATGAACACACACATCTTATCCCTCAAATTTTTTCACTCACATTTTTAGGCCACAGTGCACGCGCGCGCACACACACACACACACACACACACACACACACACCTTTTACTGCCCTTATAGTATGGTTTCAGAAAGAAACCATAAATGAACACACACATCTTAGCCCTCAAATTTTTCACTCACATTTTTAGGCCACAGTGGTCGGCTTCTCCCCTCACTGAAACTGATCAGCTAATGTCAACTGACCTTGAGAGTGCCGGTTAAACACCTGCCCACCCTTGTTTATTTGGTCTCTTTACTGCACTGGATGCAGAAGATCCCCTTTTCCTGGACTCCCCCTCTCCAGAGCTCAGTGGTGCTCCACCATGAGGCTCCTCTGGATCAGCTGTCGCTCTTCTTAAACCCTCTTCCTCTCTTCACCCCAAGCCTCGTGTCTGCCGGCTTTGCTTCTCAGACCTCTGCTCTTCTCATTCTCTATCCTCTCCCGGATTAACTCGGCGAAACCCTTCAAACTGCACCACCACCCACACACCGACAACTCTAAAGTCCCCAGGTCCAGCCAGACCCTTTGCTGCATGACAGATGTGTTCACAGCCTCCTGGATGGTTCCACTCAACATGCTGAAAAACAAACTCATCACTGCGTTTACACAAACCTGCTTTAGTTTCCATTTTCCCTGTCTCAATGAAGACAACCTCTACCACAGAGTGTCCCTATCATGATCCCAGTACTCCAGAAATCCGACCGATTCTACCTTCTAAACATCGAGAGCAGAAGTTTCCAAACTTAGCATGCATGAGCACCACTTGTCAGGCTTGTTAGGTACCAACAGCTGGGCCTCAACCCTGGAGTTTCTGATCCTGCAGGCCTGATGTGGGGACTGGACATTTTTATTTCTAACAAGTTCCCAGGCGATATTGCCGCTGCTTGCTGGAACCACACTTTGAGAACCACCAATCCTCACATCCGTTCCCTCCTCACCAGGCCCCACCGGTGCTGTGGTCCAGCCCATCTGGGGTCATTTCTTGCTGAGATTATGATCCTGTTAGCCTTGTAATTTATCTGACCTCCTTAAAACATTATTATTAATTATTATTATTATTATTATTATATTATTTTGAGACAGGGTCTCGCTCTGCCACCCAGGCTGGAGTACAGTGAACTGTAAGGTGACCACGGCTCGCAGCCTCAACCTTGAGCTCCAGCAGTCCTCCTGCCTTGGCTGGATTCAGGGCTGGGGCTACAGGCGTGAGCCACTGCTCCCGGCCAAAGTCTCAATTTTGATGCCCCAATTCCCACCCAAGACGTCACGTCTCGTACTCTGCTTCCTGTGTCATGTGAACGGTGACAGTGCTGTAGGAAACAGTAAACGGGAAAAAGAGAAGGCTCAGAATAACAGTGCTGATGCAGTCATCACACAGCGGTATGCCAGTGCTATGGTGCCTGTTTAATTGAAATCTTGTAATAAAAGTTTAAATACATAAAATGTTTTTTTTTTTTATCAAAAGAACATCCCCCACTTCCCCGACCAGATACGTCTGGAGCGGAGGCAAGTGGAGACTGGCTGTCTGTAGGGAGTGGAGAAATGGCAGGTCCAGCTTGGGCTGGTGTCCTCTTCCTCAGAAAGTGCTGTGGGTGAACCCAGAGTCTCAGGGAGCGGGAGCCCCCTCGCTGGCTTTCTTCACGCGGGGTCCTCGGCCAGCTGCTCTGCACTGTGGAGAACGTGCGCCTTGGCCTCAGAAGACGAGGAAGAGCAGAGCCTCGTGCCGGGGCAGCACGATGTTCTCCACGGTGCGCTCCATAGCACGCACCTGCTCCGGGGAGGCCGTCAGGAACGCCAGGGGCCCGATGCGCTGCTCCGCGCAGGAGTGGCACAGGTAGCCCCCCTTGTTTTCCTTCCTGTTGCTCTGTGGTGATGGACAAGAAAGAGAGCTAAGGAGAACCACCAAAGAACATGGATTTTCCAGCAAAAAGCATGGAGTTACCATCACAGCTGCCCAGGGACAACGCATTTGAATTCTGATGTTTTCAGAGGGGTGCACACCCTCAGAGTAACACCTCCCACAGCACCACCATCTAGGTGGCCTCGACACCCCCAAATTCCCTGAGTGCAGACACAGCCATTTATCCAGTTGAGATAAACAACCAAGAAAAGCTGTGTTGGGACCCCGGGGAACAGCTCTCCCTCTAAGTGTGTGTCACAACCCAGCCTCCCAGACCTATGGCTTCAGCACGGCCAGGCAGCATCACGTGCCCTGACCTCTGACCCCGCAGCCGACCGCACACTTCTCGTGCCTCTCGTATGAAAAGCCCCTAATAAAGGATCACACAGCTCTCTCTTATCTCCCCACCTACAACCCAGAGAAGCATAAAGCTCACAAGCAAAACACGCAAATGGCTGAATTAAGTTCCAGACAGCAGACATACATAGGTGATGGGCAGCTTCTTCATGGTGAGGACGGTGTCGACAGGGATGGCATTGTTGCACTGTCCCACGCAGCAGCGCACCACGCCTGTTTTTAAGACGTTGCTTGTCAGCTCTGCTTGCAAGAAGTACTCCTGAGAAGGAAAGAGTGAGAAAGAGAATCATGGCGACACCTCCGCTACGGTCTGCTGGAAACACGGTGAGAACCCTTCAGATGCGCTGTAAGTCCCAGAAAGAGAAAAACACTGACTGCCCTGTTCTCCCTTAGTTTCTCTAACTTTTCCCTGCCTCCAAAGCTACCGACAGTCCAACTGACAGTCTGATTGCTTTTTAAATATATATATATATTTAATGGATAAACATGCAGAACTATTGCCTGTAATGACATTTCCAGAATATTTCTGGATTTTATTTTATGCTAAGGCATCCCCAGCTCAATCTTTAGAAAATTATTTGTATATTCACATTACAACCCAGGTAGGCAACACAGAGGACCTGAAGAAAACTTGCCCCAAACATCCCTGCACATTTCCACCGTCCCGTGTACTGGCTGTGCTAGTGAGCAAATGACACCCTCGCTAAGCCTGTCTTTATCCATAAATGCAGATGGCACGGTGCCAGCTAAAGGTGGCTGCTGAGGAGAAGACACCCCTCAATGCATGCAAAGCACTCATGCCTGGCAGGAAAGGAGCACCCAGAGGAAGCGCCAGTGACCTCCCGGGCTGGAAACACCACAAGGACAGGGCACTGTCAGCTTCACCGCTACCCCATGGGGGCTCCACATCACCGGCTGATCCGCTAGCAGGACCGCACACACCTGCTGCCCAACAAAGGACAGTTTCGTATTTTCTGGATTACAACCGGCTATTGATCTAATTATTCTACAATCTGTGTCCTACATTTTGATTTCTTTGGTCTTTACTCTTAGAGGGCCTGCCTACTAGGTATGAAAAAGAACCGAAAACCACCATGCAAACAATCAAGTTATGGCCAACAAGTACTAACAGCTGACGAAGTGAAATCATGTCTGAAGTCACAGATTTTGCGGAAGTCCCTTCGACTGTCATCTCCATTTCCTTCCCCAGGGACAGCCAGGACCATGAACCTGGCGAGGTGCCTCCAACCCACTGTGAAATAGCTTCTTGTTTACACACATGTCCAAGGACACAGGTCTCCTTTTACAGGTGTCTATTTACATGAATGTTACACTTCTGGCTTCCTCCTCACCTAGTTGTTCTAAAATGCTGTAGGAGACTCAGTCACAGCACTCTCTTGTATTTTATTTACCCATTCCCTCGCTGTGGTTACCTCGGTTGTTTCCAAACTATTTCCAACAATGCAACAATGAACATCCTTGTACCCGACTCCCTGTCCACTCCAGAAGTTTCTCCAGGGCTGGGCTCTCAAACCATTTTTGATGCAGTTACCATTATAATGCTATACACATATAATGCTATTCCACACATATGGAAGAAAAGTTTCACAAAACATGATTTAACCTAACATGCAGTGTTCTCTGATTTCTTTAGATTTTATGCCATTTCACTCTTTTTAAGCCTCTCATAACCCACTAGATTGACTGTTTTTATTTATATAAATTTAAGGGGTAGGGGTCACACCTGTAGTCCCAGCACTTTGGGAGACTGAGGTGGGAGGATCGCTTGAGCCCAGGAGTTCGAGATCAGCCTGGGCAATACAGCAAAACCCTGTCTCTACCAAAAATACAAAAATTAGCTAGGCATAGTGGTGCACACCGGTAGTCTCAGCTTCTGGGAAGGCTGAGGTTACAGTGAGCTGAGACTGTGCCACCGCACTCCAGCCTGGGCAACAGAGCAAGACCCTATATCTAAACAAACAAACAAACAAAAATAATCTAAGATTCTGTGAGACCAAGAAGCTGTCTTTGGCCAGATGTAGTGGCTCAGGCCTATAATCTCAGCACTTTGGGAGGCCAAGGCGAACTGATCACTTGAGGTCAGAAGTTTGAGACCAGCCTGGTCAATATGGGTGAAACCCCATCTCTACTAAAAATACAAAAATTAGCCAGGCATGGTAGTGCACGCCTGTAATCCCAGCTACTCTGAGGCTGAGGCCTGAGAATCATTTGAGCCCGGAGGTGGTGAGCCGAGCAAGATGGCACCATTGCACTCTAGCCTGGGCTACAGAGGGAGACTCCGTCACAAAAAAAAAAAAAGCTGTCTTTGAAACATAACTTCATGTCACTTAACACCTCAACAATGTAATAATTTCCTTCACTTTCCCAAAACTTAAAGAAACAAATGAACAAAACGGCTTCTGGTGATTCTATTAGCTGTATTTTCTAAGGGGGAGGGGTCAGAGAAAAAGAAGGTTGCCCTGTTCTTGGGAGATGAAGAGACATCATTCTAGGCAGCACAGGAAGCAATGGCTCGCTTTTTATCTCCAAAACACCCCCACCCACGGCTTCACTATTTTCAACACGCTTTCCTAGCCCCTGAACTACTGCCCAACTCGGGATCTTCATTATCCCCATGGCCTTCCCTCCTGGACAGACTGAATTCGACACTTCTGAAACAGGATATCCCCAAATTTATTCACAGGCTGTGATCAACAACAACAAAAAAGGCCAGACATGGTGGCTTACGCCAGTAATCCCAACACTTTGGGAGGCCAAGGCAGGTGGATCACTTTAAGTCAGGAATTCGAGACCAGCCTGGCCAACATGGTGAAACTTCGTCTCTACCAAAAAAAAAAAAAAAAAACCAAAAAAAAAATTAGCCAGGTATGGTGGTGCACACCTGTACTACCAGTTACTGGGGAGGCTGAGACAGGAGAACCACTTGAACCCCAGGAAGCAGAGGTTGCAGTGAGCCAAGATCATACCACTGCCCTCCAGCCTGGGCGACACAGTGAGACTCTTGTTTTTTTTGTTGTTGTTGGTTTGCTTGTTTTTAAAAAAGCAGAGTGCATCCACCTCTCACAAGGTCTTAAAGCCTTAAAAAATCTGTTCCCACAAATAAACAGTTTTTCTGCGACTTCCTCGCAGGACGCCTGAGGCCAGACAGCCCAGCCCAGTCTCAGTAACCCGGAAGTATTTCTCTAGATTCTGTATTCTTTTCTTCTCTGAGGAAAACAAAATGTACGCAGCAACCAACTGACAACCTTCCAATTAGCTTTAAAAAGTCTACTTCGCTTTTTGTTTTTGTTTTTGTTTTTTGAGACAGAGTCTCGCTTTGTTGCCCAGACTGAAGTGCAGTGGCACGATCTCAGCCTACTGCAACCTCTGCCTCCCGGTTCAAGTGATTCTCCCGCCTCACCCTCCTGAGTAGCTGGGATTACAGGCATACGCCACTACGCCCAGCTAATTTTTGTATTTTTAGTAGAGACAGGGTTTCACCATGTTGGTCAGGCTAGTCTTGAACTCCTGACATCAAGTGATCCGCCCTACTAAGCATCCCAAAGTGCTGGGATTACAGGTGTGAGCTACTGCACTGGGCCTATTTCACTCTTATGCATACAACTGGTGGAACTCTAAAGTGGTAACAATCTCCATGAAGAAATTGGCCGTATCTAGAAAAGTCACACTTGGCCAGGTGCAGTGGCTCATCCCTGTAATCCTAGCACTTTGGGAGGCCGAGGCAGGGCGGATCACTTGAGCTCATGAGTTCAAGACCAGCCTAGGCAACAGGCAAAACCCTGTCTCTACAAAAAAATACAGAATTAGCCAGGTGTGGTGACACATGCCTGTAGTCCCAGCTGCTCGGGAGGCTGAGGTGGGAGGATGGCTTGAGCCTGGGAGGCGGAGGTTGCAGTGAGCCAAGATTGTGCCGCCATACTCCAGCCTGAGTGACAGAGCCAGACCTTGTCTCAAAAACAAAACAAAACAAAAACAAAACAACTGAAAAGTCACACTTGCATTTATCTTTATCCAGCAATTCCGCTTCTAGAAATGCATGCTGAAGATGCACTGGCAAAAACATAAATGACCTGTGCATAAGATTATGCAATGCGACATTATTAATGAAAGCAAAAGGCTGGAAGTGACCATGTCCATGAGCGAGGATGGCATAAATCACGGTGCATCAACACAGAACACTACGCAGCTGACGAAAGGGCGAGAGAGCTCTGTGAGCTGATAAAGAGGGATTTCTTGATTTGGGTAGGACAATAAATAAAAGAATAAAAGGCCAAAAAATAAAAGAGTAAAAAATAAATAAAAGAGTGATTCCCATGAGTGCTTCTAAGTGACAAAGCAAAGTACACAACAGTGTATCTGAAATGCTACCTTTTGTGGAAAAGGAGAATACGAAAATACCTACGAATTTGGTAATACTTGCATAAAGAAACACTGAAGGATTAATCGCTAATTGTTGAAAATAACTACCAATGGTGGAGGCAGAGAACAGTCTGAAGTGAAGAGGGGGTAATGAGACTTCTCTCAGCACAAAGTTTTGACTTTGTTTTGTTTTGTTTTTTGTTTTTGTTTTTTGATACAGGGTCTCACTCTGTAACCTAGGCTGGAGTGCAGTGGCACAATCTCAGCTCGCTGCAATCTCTGCCTCCCGGGTTCAAGCAATTCTCCCACCTCAGCCTCCCAAGTAGCTGGGGCTACAGGTGTGCACCACCACGACTAGCTAATTTTTCTGTATTTTTTGGTAGAGACAGGGTTTTGCCATGTTGGCCAGGCTGATCTCTAACTCCTGATTTCAAGTGATCTGCCTGCCTCAGCCCTGCAAAGTGCTGGGATTACAGGAGTGAGCCACCATGCTCAGGCACAAGGTTTTGACTTTGAAAACATTAACAGGCCTTACACATCAAAAAAGACCATTAAATCAAAAAGAAGCAAAGCAATCTCTGTAGCTATTATAAATAAAATACATTTCTAACTGCAAATTAAGTTGGTAATAAAACCACAAAAGCAAAAAGGACTTACTTTAAGTAGCTTCAGAACATGATAAATAAATCATTAATGGAGAAATGGAGCTGTTAGGAAATCTTCAAGTCCAGTCAGTATTCCATTAATACCAGCATTATTTTGAAGATTATTTTTAAATACATGGAATAGTATCAATAAGTAATTAATAAATACTGTTAGGAACCAAGATTTCAGTATATGAGAAAAGATTCAAGTGTAAGAAAAGTAAAATTCCTTTTGTGTTAAATGTGAACTAGATTATGGAACACAATTCATGAGGGCTGAACGTGTGAAGGGCTAAAGCCTCTGATAATGCAGATACAGTGCAGTTTTTGAAACCCAGGAGAATGAAGAGAACATGTGTAAAAAGTATCATTTTTCAGCACTTACTGATGGCAGTGCATACCTGGTTAAAAAATAAATAACAAAGGCGCAGCTGTGCAACAAAGCAAGGTAGTGCCTATCTGTTGAGATGGCAGTTACCCTCAGAAAGCGGGGGCGGTGGGGGGGTGCTACGATGGCCAGGGGCCACCAGGACAGCTCTGTGATGGCTGGCAGATCCCATCTTCTCATCTGGTGGATGCTCGCAACATCATCATTTTAAACTGCATTATGCTGTTTTTTATATTTGTGTTATATTTAACAACAAAATATTGAAATTTGCCTGGTGTCACACCTGTAATCCCAGAACTTTGGGAGGCTGAGGCGGGAGGATCACTTAAGCCCAGGAGTTCAAGACCAGTCTGGGCAACATAGTGAGACACTGTCTCTACAAAACAAAAGAACAAACAAACAAACAAACACCAGCCAGGTATGATGGTGCACGTCTGTGTTCCCAGCTACTTGGGAGGCTGAGGTGGGAGGACTGCGCCTAAGCCCAGGAGGTTGAGGCTGTAGTGAGCCATGATCGTGCCACTGCACTAAAGCCTGGGCAACAGAGTAAGGCCCTGTCTCTTTCAAACAAATAAAGTTTAAAAACTGGGATTGGAATTATCAGTATGAATCACTGGTTTTTTTCTTTCTTTTCAAAAAGACACATTTCCTAGCTGTGCCTCTTCAAAAGATGAGCAATCAGCATCACTAACAGTGAAAAACCAACCCACTCCCGTGAGCCTCCTTATGTGGCAAAGCACACAGCCCGCTCCGGCCTCCCATGGGGTAAGCCTGCCAGAGACGCAGGCTTGAATCTAATCAAGCCTCTACAGCTAACTTCCAGTTACTGGAAAGCCAGGACAGGCAATGGCAGAACAAGTTACACAACCACGCCAGGAAGCAAACTAAGAATGGGAACGCTCTATAGGATGAATAAGCCAGTTTCTGCAATGAGACAAGAGCATGGGAGAAGTGGGGAGGGAGTCCTGCACAGCTCTCTATTAAGTAACTTAAGAGACAAGCAATCAAATGTTGGTTTGGACTCTGACTTAACAAATCAACTGTAAAAAAGCATTTCTGAGACAATCATAAAAGCATAAGTATGGATTGGGTAGGAGAGGCCACATATTATAATATAAAATATGAAAATGGCATGGTAGTTATGGAAAAAAAAAGTACCTATTTCTTGGAGATGTGTACCTATAGGTATATGTACATGAGTATTTGTATATGAGTGTTCAGTGTGTTGCTTTCTTTACTTTTTAATGTCTTAAAATTTTCATAAGCAAAAATGAAAAGTCCCGTGTAGCCCATGTTTGTGAGATGGTATCACTGCTCGGTAATACCCCGCACATTTCTACCAATTGACAACGTGGTTTTGTTACAGGCCTGACCACTTCTGTAACACGACTTCCATGAGAAAACCATACTAGAGGGTCTAAAAAAGCACTTATAAATCAAAGTTTATGCAAAAATGTTTGTATAGGTAGAGTTCATTTGTACATAATGATTTATTATGCTTAACTCCTGGGGATACTGGTTTAGAGATTTTTTAAGGTCACACTTTTCTTTAAACCAGAGGTCAGCAAAGTACACATGGGCCACATCCAGACAATGCCCGTTTCTGTGAATCCATTTTATTGGAACACAGCCACACTTGTTCGCTAATGTACTGTCAACAGGGACTCTCGCATTACAGCAGCGGGGCTGGGTAGCTGCAACAGAGATCATGTGACTTACACAGCCTGAAATCTTTGCTGCCTGGCCCTTTGCAGAAAAGACGATCCATGTGCCAGTAAAGATGCAACCAAAGAAAAAGGGCTTCAGTTCTAAGCTCTGACACTTAAGCTGTTGCACTCAGTGAAGCCCAGGTAAAAAGTTGCTTTGGGAAAAATGCATCAGATTTCAAATTCTGGAAACATTCCTATGGCCAAGTCAGTCTACCTAACAGAGGCCTGGAGGAAAAATGACAAAGGAGACACAAAAAATGTGATAAATATGCAAGCTAATCAGTTTTATGCAAGAAGCTTTTGCCCTCTGATGAGTCATTGTAGAGTATTTATTTGCAAAGCTTCTCCCTTTTAAGTTTTGATATTATCTTCCTCAAAAATGTGAAGAGAAATCCTATTTGTTCACTTTCTTGTCCGTCTCCCCACCTGGATGGGCTCTATGAGGGCAGGAATTTCCCTGCCCACTGTTATGCCCCAGTACCCAGAAAGGTGCTTGGCAAGTGTTAGGCCCTCGATAAATATTCCATTATGAGCATCAGGGATCTACTACACTTAATACCTCTGAGAGTTGAATATCATTTACTCAAAAGTGGTGACCACCCACCCTGCCTGCACCCTGTGGTTCAACCCCAGAGCACGTACGGCAGTACGGCATCGCTCACCCCATGACAGTAGGCAATATGGAACTGAGAATAAACCATCCTGCTACACACAATCTTTGTTTTGGAGACAGCTAAGCAAGAAAGAGTATTTATATTAACTTTTACACTTAAGTTTTAGGTTTCAGGCTTAAATATCTTGGGTTCAGGGAGAGATGGACTAAGTAGTAACCATTAGCTCAAATTTCTGTTCTAGTTTCTGACGGGTTGAAAAGACTAAATGGTTTATACTCCAGCTGTTTAGGCAGAACAAGAGATAAAAATAAGTAGAGTGTGAGAAGGTGGTGTGTGGGAAGGGTAAAGAGTGAGTGCTGACCAGCTCACTTTTCCACATGTCTGTGACAAAGGCCAGGTACCTGAACACTTACTCTCCCCGGCAAGGATGTGTTCTTCTGAAATGTCTATTGGTCGCAGCAGCAGATGCCATTTCAAAACGGACTAAAGAGTGAGAGGGAGGAAGGCTGGGTGCACAAAACCTTCCTGGCATTTTTTCCCTATGAATATTGAGTATAGGGGCCAAGCAAGGTGGCTAACACCTGTAACTCCAGCACTTTGGGAGGCTGAGGCAGGAGGATCACTTTAGCCAGGAGTTCGAGATCAACCTGGGCAATACAGCAAGAACCCATCTCTAGAAAAAAAAATTAAAAACTAGTCAGGTGTGGTGGCATGCGCCTGTAGTCCCAGTTACTCAGGAGGCTGAGGTAAGATAATCACTTAAGCCCAGGAGTTTGAGGAGGTTACAGTGAGTGATGACTGTGCCACTGCACTCCAGCCTGGGTGACACAGTGAGATCCTGTCTCAGACCAAAAAAAAAAAAAAAAAAAGAACTAATTGAGTAAGGGAGAAATTAAGAAATACATGACCACTGCCGGTATCTTTTTTTTGAGACAGAGTCTCACTCTGTTGCCCAGGTTAGAATGCAGTGATGCCATCTTGGCTCCCTGCAACCTCTGCCTCCCAGGTTCAAGTGATTCTCCTGCCTCAGCCTCCCGAGTAGCTGGAATTACAGATGCATGCCACCACACCTGGCTAATTTTTGTATTTTTAGTAGAGATGGGGTTTCACCATGTTGGCCAGGCTGGTCTCAAACCCCTGACCTCAAGTGATCCGCCCGCCTCAGCCTCTCAAAGTGCTGGGATTACAGGCGTGAGCCACCGTGCCTGGCCCACTGCTGGTATCTTAAACAGAGCTTTTTAAACTGAATTAGGAAATGACTTACAAAAGAACCACATTTTTGTCTCCTTGGTTAGAACACTTCTTATACTGGTCATCGGCCTTTGCACATGCAAGCAGCGTTTCTCTTCCAACCCAGGATCCTGATCCGAAGGCCTCTGAAGGCTCCAGGTCAGCCCCTCATGCAGACTAAATAACATTCAATGGCATCGAGTTAGCTCATGCTGCCCGTTCCGCTTACCCCAGCCAAAGTCAAAATGTTTTCCAATGATTTGGTCATGATGAGACGCTTCTTGGCTCGAGTTACTGCAACATACAGTAAATTCCATTCATCCTCAGAAAATGACTCTAAACAAAGTAAAGGGGAAAAAATTCAACTAAAAAGCCTTACAAAAGCTTACAAAACCTTATGTCTCATCTAAATGTTTACTAGCCCCCATCCATTCCCTGCAGAAAACCACTCAACATTTGTTGGCTGTAAATACAAAATTTTCCTACAAATGCCAGTTCCAAAAACAAACCAAATCCCAGCAGACTAGTGGCACAAAATACTGGGTTTTATTTAGTCCTGCTACGTAAATCCTGGGAATGTGTTAATTGGTTATTCGACACCCGCAATGTGCCAGATGGCTGTTTACAGTCATTATGCCAGTTCTCACAAAAAGCCCATGAGACAGCTGGGGAAACCGAGGCTTAGACAGGTTAAGTCACTCCTACAAACAAGGCCTTGGCTAATCAAGGGCCTGGGAGCTGGACCGAGTCTGCTTGTCTCTTTCCATTTCCTTACACTGCCTCTGGACTGCCAGACTCCCATTGGAAATGCCTGACACTGTCACGGGACAACAAGGAAGACACACAGGTGTGCTGTGTGCTGTGTGTCTGTGCTGCCCAACCGCACCTCTCATCTCCCATCTCGATTCACCACACAATGGCAGGAACTCAACAAAGAGCAGCAGACCCAACGGCGTGCAAAAAGCTGCAGAATTGTACACTTTGGATGGGTGGGTTGTGTGGCATGTAAATTACATGCTCCCCAAAAAATTACATTTGTAAACATGTAAACCAGAAGGGCGAAAAAGGTGGTACTATAGTAAACTTCTCCATGGCCGCCTCCCTTCCTCTCTCCACTCCAAATCATGTTCTATATTCGCCAGCAGTCACGAATGCTGTGGTTTCCATTTTCAGCATGCCAATGTGTGCTAGGCCCCAAATTTCCAACCTACAGTTAACAGACAGCTTTGTTTGTTTGTACATAAATTTCAAACGGTTTTATTCTAAGATTTAATATCAAAGCAACAGCACTGATGCTCAGAGTACAAATTTATTACAAAGCAGCTTTGAGTACAAATTTATTACAAAGCAGACGAGGCCAGGCACGGTGGCTCACACCTATAATCCCAGCACTTTGGGAGGCCGAGGCGGGTGGATCACCTGAGGTCAGGAGATCGAGACCAGCCTGGCCAACATGGCGAAACCCCGTCTCTACTAAAAAACAAAAATTAGCCGGGCATGGTGGCGCGCGCCTGTAGTCCCAACTACTCTGAGGCAGGAGAATCGCTTGAACCCGGAAGGTGGAGATTGCAGTGAGCTGAGATCGCACCACTGCGCTTCAGCCTGGGTGACAGAGTGAGACTCCATCTCAAAATAATAATAATAATAACAACAACAATAGCAACAACAACAACAAGGCAGACAAATGTCTGTGGTGGCTCACGCCTGCAATCCCAACACTTTGGGAGGCTGATGTGGGAGGATTGCTTGAGCC
Source organism: Theropithecus gelada (assembly GCF_003255815.1). Lineage (NCBI taxonomy): Eukaryota > Metazoa > Chordata > Mammalia > Primates > Cercopithecidae > Theropithecus > Theropithecus gelada. The sequence continues at coordinate 5,833,467 of NC_037677.1, read as the reverse complement.
CAGGAGTTTGAGACCAGCCTGAGCAACATAGTGAGACCCCCGTCTGTACCAAAAAAACAAAAAACAAAAAAAAAAAAACAGACAAATGATACAGAATGCTTACTACTTCTCCTTTTGTGACTTTCTTATCTCTTTAATAAATGAAGAGGAATTAATTAAAGGAATTACTTGGTAAGCAAGTAAACTATACCTTAAAGCTTTCATGAGGCTGGAGACTCAAAGCCTGATGATGAAAAACCTGGAGCTGAGAGCAACGCGGGGCTCACAGGTGGAGCCGAGAGCAGCGCGCGGGGCTCACAGGGCCACCACAAACATCATCACCCCACACGCAGCCCCCAGAGGGGTGCGCCTTGGGGAAGTTTTGTTTTTTAAAAAACCACAGTATAAGAATCAAAAGTTTAAGACTAGGAGGTGTTTTGTGGTTTTGTTTTTCCAGAAATGCCCTACCAGGAGGCCACAGCATCCAACAAACAACAAGGCAGTGAAAAGGAACAATTCAGTCACCACTCACTACAACAGCACCTGACACTACCCGGCCACCTCTTACCAACTCTGAAGTGGGGAAGCTGGGGCAGGTTATGCCGGGCACAAGGCACTTTCACAAAATCATCCAAAACATGCACAGTGTCAAACTCCAGGCCTTTGGCTTTGTGCACAGTGCCCAGAATGTACTCTAGGATAAAAACACAGCACACGTTAGACGGGGCTTCAAAGGCAAAGAAACGAGATGACAAAAACATACATGCTTCCCACTTGACTCTGAACTCGAACAGTTCTTGCCTAAGTGCAGTTTTGTGGGAAAAGGGGGAAAGAGGAAACAACTGTCGGGAACAGAAAAAAGAAAAAGACGAGGAGAGAAGTTGAAAATTAGTTGCAGGAGTTAGTGCCTCTCAGAATCACATCCCAGAGGCCAGAGTGGCTCTACCCACCCTCTGGATCTAACACATGAAGGGACAGAGCCCAGAAAAGGGCTGCACGGCTTGCCTGACATTACACGTGGCAGACCTGGGACTAGAAAATCCCATTCTACGGGCTTGAAAGTAGAACAGAAACAAAGAGCCCCTGAGGAAGAACCAGAACCCTGCTCCCCTCTCCCTTAAGCAATAAAGCCATCTTTGCTCAAAGATATTTCACACAGGGAAGAAACAGCAGAAGAGGCCAGGCGCGGTGGCTCACATCTGTAATTCCAGCACTTTGGGAGGTCGAGGTGGATTACCTGAGGTTGGGAGTTCGAGACCAGCCTGGCCAACATGGCGAGACTCCATCTCTACTAAAAATACAAAAACTAGCCAGGCGTGGTGGCGGGCACCTGTAGTCCCAGCTCCTCAGGAGGCTGAGGCAAGAGAATTGCTTGAACCCAGGAGGGGGACACTGCAGTGAGCCAAGATCACGCCATTGCACTCCAGCCTGGGCAACAGAGCAAGACTCTGTCTCAAAACAAAAAAAACAGCAGCAGACCATCTGTTCCTCCTCCTAGGGGGAAGGTAAAAACCAACTGTTTCCCTTACCTGCAAAGTCCAAATCTTCTATATGGCATTTTTCTATCCTTTGTACCAGCTCTGGAATCCTGATGTTATACTTTTCAACAACTGCGATCTTGGCTTCAAGCTCCTTGTCCTCCGCAGCGGTCACATACCTCTTGAAGCCACTAAAGCCTTCTTTGTGCACCCATCTTCTGATAAATCTGTCTTTAATGACGAGGTTTTCTAAGGAGAACACACGCACAGGTTAAGGTGACACAAGCTCCACTCACAGATGGTGGCAGGTGCTGCACGTTCCTAAGCAGCCGCACAAGAGCGGACGGTCTTAAAGTGGGGAGACCCAGGTTCCAGGCCTGACTGCATCACTAACTCGCTGTGTGTCCCTGGGCAAGTCAGTGCAGTGCGGTGGCCTCTCCGTCTCCGACTGAGGAGCAAAACCCTAGGCTCAAGATCCTCACCTACTTCACAGGGATTTGAAATAGCGCAGTCAACAGGAAAAGAAAAGCGCTATAGAAATGTCTGACACTATCACTTGGGGCCCACGTGGAAGTGTACAACGTATAAAGCGGCCCAGGCAGACAGAAAGGTGCAGGGGAAGACAGCCTATGGGACCAGTGTTGGAAAGAGACTGAGGCTCCTGTGGGGAGGATCTGGAAAAGTCTGTCAGTACCTATGAAAACAGGAGGCCTGAGGCACCCCCCTCTTCATGGGAAGAGAGCTCTAGCTCTCCCTTCTCTGGAGGGAAATGAGTCCCTGACTCAGACCGGGCCTGCTTCTTTCTTGTCCCTGTCCCTTGGGTGCTTCCTTCCAATGCACCAAGGCCAGGTGGGTACTCACGTTTCCTCCGTTCTTCCTCTGGCTGAAGAAGGATCCAAATATCAATGATTCTGTCCAATCCAAATGATTTAATCCCCTGAAAAAGTTTTTTGGTGGGATTTTTGTTTTTTTGTTGTGTTTTGTTTTGCTTGTTGTTGCTTTAACAAAACAAAATAAAGCAAATACAGGGATGGGGTTTTGAAATGAGATGGTTTCTTGGAAATGGATCTTGAGTTACACCCAAAGCACAGGCAGCAAGCAGGAAACTTCATGAAGCAGAAAGTGCGAGGCTGCCACGTGGCCTGAACACTCCCAGGGACCACATTCTAAGATACCGCTGCTACCTCAAACTCTTCCTACTCTTTTTAAAAAGGCAAGATCTATAGCTGCACGCTGCTTTCGCATCAATAAAAAGGCAAGTTAAGCACCTTCCAGGAACCTGAGACGATTCTAAAGAATACAAACGGTGCCTGAACACAAAGTGCTTGGCATGCACATTTACCACTGTTTCTTGTGAGAAAAGAACTACAGGCTGGGCACGGTGGCTCACACCTGTAATCCCCGCATTTTGGGAGGCTGAGGTGGGTGGATTACTTGAGGCCAGGAGTTCAAGACCAGCCTGGCCAACATAGTGAAACCCGTCTCTACCAAAAATACAAAAACTAGCCGGTGTGGTGGCAGACACCTATAGTCTTAGCTAGTCAGGAGGCCAAGGCACGAGAATCTCTCGAACTGGGAGGTGGAGGTTACAGCGAACCGAGATCCCGCCATCGCACTCCAGCCTGGGTGACAGAGCAAGACTCTGTCTCAAAAAAAAAAAGAAACTACAGAATGTCTCTAGGTCCAGATTCTTCTACATTTTAACAGGTCAGCTCCTGGAGGAGACAGCCTGACTGTGCCCTGTTTAGCCCAGATCTACGCTAAGCACTGGCTGGGCTCTGGCACTCACACAGCACCAGGCCCCACACAGAAGACAGATACGACCAGGGCCTCACACTCCAAGGGCTTGACATCTTTTAGGGAGGGACACGTAAAACACTCACATAAAACAGCGGACAGAATAACACAGTTGACATTATAACCCACAATCAGATGTGTGGTCACGTGTAATGACACATGGTACAGGTGATAAGTGGATTTAAGAGAGGTAGAGAGAACCACTCGCTTTACATCATGCCAGTGTGGATGATATTCCAAAAATACTACTCTCTTACAACAATAACTATGGCTAAATTATGTTATTATTTACCAGACCAAATACTACAAGGTCATTAAAACAGTAATGAAGGAAAATATGCCTATGTGTTGAGTGAAAAACAGCATCCATTTCTAGGTACCCTATACTTGCAATTATGCAAAAATACACATCTATAAGGACAAAGACAAAAATAGCAAAAATGAGAACTATAATATGAAATACTGGGATTATGTGTTCTTTTTTAGGTTCCAAAATTTCTATACCATTGTTATACAGTCTTTATAAATAAAAAACTTAAAACGTCTTTTGATTAGGATTCATTGCTATATTCATTGAGTGCCTAATGCATAGTAGGCTCTTGAAAACATTTCCATAAATGAATGAGGGAATATCTTTTTGTCATATAACTTTGCTTCAGGGTTAAAAATGCTGTAAACATGCCACTGAATCCTTCTAACTCCCTGTGAAACAGGTAAGGCAAGGCATTATTTTACCTCAGAGTGGAGAGAATGAGGCACACAGAAGCTGTGACTTGCCCCCAGCCACATGCGGTTAGTGACCAGTCAGAACTAGAGCCTAGGTATGTACTCCGCGTGTTGTCAGCTCAGCTGTTCTCACACTAACGACAACACACAACCAGAAAAGCTTCCAGTAACCCGCGGCCTCACTGGCATTGTCAAGGGAAGAAGGGCATTCATTGTTTAAAGAGTGGAAACTAAGGTCCCCAGCCCTTCTTGTGTCTGCCTTTCCAGGAATGTTTCACTGGCATAATCGGAATGGCCTGGGATACAGGCCAGCCATGGTGCAGCCCGGTGGAAAGGGTCAAAAACCCAAATGCTTTCTTGCATGATAATCCCAATGAAGGCGAACATTTTCACTGGGTATGTTCATCTACAACGTTTCTGTGCATGAAGTGGTCAACAGAAATGTACTCTTACCCCAATCAAATGTATCCTTGAAGGGACTTCCCCTTCCGTCACCCGTACGGCCTCATCAAACACGTTGGCGTTGGTCCGGGACAACAAGGCCACTTGCCCCTTTGCGTCACCTCTAATGCCACCTTTAGGGAGAGAGCACAAACTCTATGGCAAATCGAAATAAAGATGAAAACTTTTGTAACATAAAAGAGAAAAGTAACTCAAAGCCTTACTCTGATGGTTTCCTCCAACCAAAGTCTTTTTCCTGACTCTCTTGCAAACATCCAAGATAGTAGCTCCCACATAAGCTATTTCAACACCAAACCGAAAACTCTGGAAAACAGCAAGACAGAGGGAGTCAGAAGCCCGCCCTGCGGTGTGTCCGTGCATTTCCATCACTGCCACCACAGCCCGGGCAGGCCAGACCCGACAAGTTCTTCCTGACCCCCCGCACGGAAAGCGAACTTCACAGGCTCACTTTCTGGGCCCTTCACAACCCGGCAGTCTTTATTTTCCGTTATTCTCAACACAAATAGTAAAGTTTTCTTTTAAGCAAATCTACCCTTTTCTCCAAATCAAATCTAGTGAAGTCTAAATCATACAAAAGATTAAGATAGGGTAAGGAGGGCTTCTCCCCTTGCCTTTGAGATCCCTCTCCACACTACCTTTAAAACCACTGCCCCGCACCAACCAGCCATGGCAGAAGCACTAGCACCTGCACATTGCCCACGCTGCCCTGCCTCAGTCCATGCTGCTTTCTGTCTGACTTGCATCTACCAAAGTCACTTCCTAACCTTCAAAACTCAGCCCAAGACCCTGCTTCCTTCGCCCCTCCAGCTGGCAAGATATCATTCTTCCCTACACTCAGGATGTGTATGGCCTGTTTTCATGCCCACACAACTTCAGGTGCTTTGGTGAATAGCAAACGAAAACTAGACTTTAAACAAACACTACTTTGTTACTATAAAACTACTCTGAGAGAACCATAACTGAAATTATAACATAAATATCCATGAGTTCATATTTAGATAAATGATTGAATATTTAAATAGATGGGATAGAAGAAACAAATCTCCTTTGCAGAAGAATTCCAAATAATTTATGAAGATTCGTGGACACTTACTCCTTGAGTGTATAGAGACTTCCTTCCAAAGCATCCAGTAGGGAAAGGATGAAAAAAAAGAGGAACTCTACAGTGGAGAAACCTGACAAACACTACATCAGCCAGGTGGTCAAGGTCAACCTCAAGTCATGAGCCATGGTGACAGCATGCACCTCGACAGCATGTGATGAAAATGGAGCTTCACCTCTGTGGTCTTCCTCCCAGAACCCAGAACTCTAGCCTAACCATGAGAAAAGACATTAGACAAATCCCAGCACAGGGGTAGCCTACAAATGCCTAACTGGAACTTCTGGAAACTGTGAAAGTCACATCAGAAATAGAGAAAGTCTGAGCAACTGTCACAGCCAAGAAGAGCCTCATGACACATGGCTACATGTAATGTGGGATCCTGGATGGGATCCTGAAGTCACAAAAGACATTATTTCAAAACTAAGGAAATGCAAATGAACCATGGACTTCAGCCTATAATAATGTATCAATGTTGGTTCATTATCGTGACAAGTGTTCCACATGAATATAAGACGGTAAGATGTTAGTAATGGGAAACTGAGTACAGGACATATGAGAACTCTCCTCTCGATTTTTCTGGAAATCTGAAACTATTCTAAAAAAATATTGTCTATTAAAAGAACAAAACACCTCTGCACTGTTGCTACCCTAAATCACCACAGCAGCAGGAGCTCAAGGGAAGAGTAACAGAGGCATCTACAGAACTTTCAATAACATCACAAAACACAGCACAGTTGATACTTTCATCCAAGTGAGACATCTCTTCTTTTTTTTTTAAGAGACGGAGTCTCGTTCTGTCGCCCAGGGTGGAGTGCAGTGGCGCGATCTCGGCTCACTGCAAGCTCCACCTCCCAGGTTCGCGCCATTCTCCTGCCTCAGTCTCTGGAGTAGCTGGGACTACAGGCGCCCGCCACAGCACCCAGCTAATTTTTTATATTTTTAGTAGAGACAGGGTTTCACCATGTTAGCCAGGATGGTCTCGATCTCCTGACCTCATGATCCGCCTGCCTCGGCCTCCCAAAGTGCTGGGATTACAGGCGTGAGCCACCACGCCCAGCCGAGACATCTCTTCTAAGTAGAAATGAGTTTCTTAAGAGCAGTGGTTCTCAAACTTCTGGTCTCAGGATGCTTCACAATTAAAAATCACACTTAAAAAGCCTCCAAAGAGCTTTTATTTACGTGAGCTCTATCTATCTATATTTACCATATTAGAAATTTTAATTCATTTAAAAATAACGATTCAAAACTATTTTTTTTTAAAGACAGAGTCTCACTGTGTCACCCAGGCTGGAGTGCAGTGGTGCAATCTCGGCTCACTGCAACCTCCACCTCCTGGGTTCAAGTGATTCTCCTGCCTCAGCCTCTCGAGTAGCTGACACTACAGGCGTGAGCCACCATGCCTGGCTAATTTTTGTATTTTTAGTAGAGACAGGGTTTTACCATGTTGGCCAGGCTGGTATTGAACTCCTGACCTCAAGTGATCTGTCCTTCTTGGCCTCCCAAAATGCTGGGATTACAGGCATAAGCCACCATGCTCAGCCAAAAGCCTCTTATGTAACGACATAAAGAACATATCTTTTGAAATATATTTTCCAGAACAAAGAAAAAATTCACCAAGAAGAATGGCACCATGTTCCATTTTTGCAAATCTCTGCAATGCCTGGCATAACAGAAGACTGCTGGCTTCCTGTGTTCACATCTGCATTGTCTGCTGTGATATGCTGTCTTGGTTGACACACATGAAGAAAATTCAACCCCACGCAGACATGTGATTGGAAAGGAAGGCGCGCATAATAAACTTTTTGCATAATCGAGGACACTGTGAGTTGTCATGTTCATTATAGGAGAGTTTGCCAAAATTTTAATTTCACTTGAAAGCAAAGATGTTATTTTTGACAACAAACACTGTCAGTTATTTTCCCTGAAGTCGCAGCTTGTTTCATTCATCTTTGAAAAAGTGCCAAATACACAAGTCTGAACAACCAGCGCTGGTCTAACAACTGTTCTAAGTACAAACACACAAGGTGGCAGCAGCCGTCAGTTCACAGTTCAGCCGCAGCAGCTCTTCCTCAGATGACCGCTGTGCACGCACCCCTTATGAAAACAGTCTGACTTGGCAGACCCTGAGAACCACACTTTGAGAACCACTACTTAGAAGCAAGGATTTGCTAGCTCTGGTGAGCCTGGCATACCACCTTGCACAGGGCCCAGCACGTAAGACACTGGGAGGGAGAAGAAATGGCTCCGATGCAGAGCGTGCACTTACCTGCGTGAGATAGAAGACGTGGGTGTGGGGCACTGTGAACAGGGCGTTGACCGCACCCCGGAAGGTATAGATCTGCTGGTGCGGGTCCCCTACAAAGATTTTCCCACATGGCTGAGACAGAACTATGTTCATGATAGCTGTAACCAATGAGAGGAAAAGTGAGAAACCTTGAGGCCTCCACCCCAGGCAGCAAAAAGAAAAGAACAAAACACTTCCGTGAAGCTAAGCCAGGGCACCCTGGACCTCAAGGTCGCCTTTTCCTGCAGGACAGGCACACTCCATCAAAAGCAGCTATTTTATAATGGACAAAAGAAACAGTTTCTGGTCCTAGGAATGCAGATTATGTTTCGCCCTGGATGAACTGTTGGAATTTATGAAAACAACACAGGCAAATCTAAAATGAGGCAAATTGTCTTTAATGTTAAAGCACTGGAAATTGACCTACAAAGTCAGACTCATTAACACTGTCTGTTCTCTCTTAGCCACTTGAGATACAAACAACACAAGCTTTTCCCTCTCAATGGACGATCTCTTCCCACTGAGCATGAGTCTAGGTCCCTATCGTCTGCGGGTCTACAACTTGGTCAACATGTTAAGAACAACCTAAGTAAAACCTATGGTGACAGAGAAATCTGCTTGGGTGAGGGCAGGGGGCAGCTTGAAATCCTAAGGTGATTAAGAAGATCCTCTTCTTTATCACAAATAAGAATAATCAACTTAGTTCACACAGGTGTCCTCTTACATAATCATAGTGCTGTTTCTACGTATTTGAGACTACTGATGTCCTGAACAGCGTATCACCTGGTGTGCAGTCCTGGGCCTCATCCACAAAGATGGCGTCAAAAGAGGCCAGCAAAGGCTTACTCAGCTGCCAGAGTTTCAAGTAGCCTAAAATAAGGAGAGAGGCAGGAGTTGTAACTCCAGGAAGGCAGTCCCACTTGCCAGTCCCCGCCATCCGGCAGCTGCCTACCGTCATGAGTCATCTGGTACGCCTCTTCTGTGCACTCCCCCAGCTTCCGCATGTTATCCCAGAGGCGGCTTGCTTCAAGGACACCATTCTAGGAAGGAAGGTATATGGTAACCCAGAGTTTGAGACCCTGGCAAAGGCAGCACCCTGCAGTCACACTTTCAATTCCTATACAGCAGTGGAGCCAGGGCATCATCACAGAAGGGGGACCGCAGGCACCTCCCTAACCTCCTGGGTCTCCTCAACAGCCTCTCCACGCCACAGAGGGTATCCAGTGCTGAGACAGGAAGCAGCCGGGCCATGCCACGCCCATGACAGGGCAGAGGTCACAACAGTTAGGTGAACCAGAAAAGGCCAAATTGTTTTTCTAGATTTATGACTGATTCTTAATTCATAAAAACAATGGCAAATGAAAAAGACTTGATAAAAATAAGAAACAGACTTTCCCATTAGCAAAATCTATTCCATAGAACCAATAACCCAAGAAAATCAGGAGAGAGATTCCAGCCTTCAGTTAAGATCAGACTTGAGGTCCAGAAACCCCAGTGACAAGCTCTTATAAACTCAGGCAGGTCGTTCCATGTCTGCCTTCTTGTTAAATGGGAGGACTATTCTGAGGCTTAAGTGAGATGGTCGTATCCTCCACAGGAGAAAATATCCAACAATTCACAGCCATCCCCATGGGCCCACAGCCTAACCCTCCCACCCTCAACCTCCTACGAACAGCTCTGAAGAAGTGAAAGAAGAAATAATGCTGTCCCATACTCCCTGTTTCCCCATCCTCAGATCCCAAACACTTCCCATTTCCCCCATCCTCAGATCCCTAATACTTCCCCTGTTCCCCATCCTCAGATCCCTAACACTTCCCGTTTCCCCCATCCTCAGATCCCTAACACTTCCCATTTCCCCCATCCTCAGATTCCTAACACTTCCCCTGTTTCCCATCCTCAGATCCCTAACACTTTCCCTGTTCCCCATCCTCAGATCCCTAACACTTCCCCTGTTTCCCCATCCTCAGATCCCTAACACTTCCCCATTTCCCCCATCCTCAGATCCCTAACACTTCCCCTTTCACCCATCCTCAGATCCCTAACACTTCCCCTGTTTTCCCATCCTCAGATCCCTAACACTTCCCATTTCCCCCAACCTCAGATCCCTAACACTTCCCATTTCTCCCAACCTCAGATCCCTAACACTTCCCGTTTCCCCATCCTCAGATCCCTAACACTTTCCCTGTTCCCCATCCTCAGATCCCTAACACTTCCCCTGTTTCCCCATCCTCAGATCCCTAACACTTCCCCATTTCCCCCATCCTCAGATCCCTAACACTTCCCCTTTCACCCATCCTCAGATCCCTAACACTTCCCCTGTTTTCCCATCCTCAGATCCCTAACACTTCCCATTTCCCCCAACCTCAGATCCCTAACACTTCCCATTTCTCCCAACCTCAGATCCCTAACACTTCCCGTTTCCCCATCCTCAGATCCCTAACACTTCCCCTGTTCCCCATCCTCAGATCCCTAACACTTCCCCTGTTTCCCCATCCTCAGATCCCTAACATTTCCCCTGTTTCCCCATCCTCAGATCCCTAATACTTCCCCGTTCCCCTATCCTCAGATCCCCAACACTTCCCCTGTTCCCCATCCTCAGATCCCTAACACTTCCCCTGCTTCCCCATCCTCAGATCCCTAACATTTCCCGTTTCCCCATCCTCAGATCCCTAACACTTCCCGTTTCCCCATCCTCAGATCCCTAACACTTCCCGTTTCCCCCATCCTCAGATCCCTAATACTTCCCCTGTTTCCCCATCTTCAGATCCCTAATACTTCCTCTATTCCTCTATCCTCAGATCCCTAACACTTCCCATTTCCCCCATCCTCAGATCCCTAACACTTCATACACTTAGACACTCACCAGTTTTTCACTCTGCTCAACCATGACTCTCTGTCCTTGGCTGTTCTTACACCAAATAGGCACGTGATCAATGGTCAGCTCTTCATCAGCGGAGGCAAAGAAGTTCTCCAGAGTCTTACACACAAGCTTGGCTCTTATGAATCCACCCTTCCCTTCAGCAAGGACGGAGTTGACCATGAAAGGTGTTAACTTGAAGAGATTCAACTTCTTCTTCGACTGGTACCTGCAATACCCATCCCCAATGAACAGCACGTGGCTCTCCTGGCTGGGTGCTATTTAACATCTCCTCCACTCTCTCTAACGTCACCAGGAGGTAGCTTCAAGTGCCACGCGCAGGCAAGACTAAATATTTTAAAGCAAGAAAGTTCTGCATGGTCCTCTTCTGACTGGAAACGGCTTTCAGGACTCCCATGTACCAACCCAGAAGAGGAACCAGCTTACAGCAGACACTGCTATTCCACCATGAAGCTGGGCTCCAGGAGGTCCCCAGAGGGACACTCGGAGTTCCCTGATGCCTCTACATCCAGGAGACCTGAGGCAAGTGTGCCTCGGCCAAGTCTTCCTCACTCCCTTCCAAGGAAAGCCTACAACTGATCAGGATTTGTGAGACTGAACTTTTAGCGAGTCATTCTGACTTTCTGTGCCTCAGTTCCATGACAACACCCCTCTCGGCAAGACGGCATTATATGTAAACAATATGTTGCTACAGGATAAAAGTACAAAAGACTAAACCTATGTTTTTATTTCCTGCCTGTAAGTGGAGATAACAGCGCTACACTTCTCAGGGTCACTGTGGTGTAAGTTCACATGTAATCGTCAGGGGAAACAGTAAGACGCGGCTGTGCCGGCAGCAACAGTGCCACTAGTGACAGCAGTACTCACTTCCGCCCTATGTGCCCGTAGGCCATGGAATGGAAGGTTTTGCAGATGACGTTGCTGGGGAAGACGCGTTCGGCCTGCTTTGCGATGCTCTTGTTGAACGTCACATACAGAAACCTGCTCTGAGACCACTTCTCTGCGTACTTGACCAGGGTTGAGGTCTTCCCAGTGCCTGGGGAAGCCAGGAGGAAAGGAGGTGACCCTCTGACCAGACAAGACATGCCCAGGGATCCCCAATCAGGCCTTGTCCAGGCTTATCACACCTCTGTCTTGACAGCAGGACAGTGACAAGTTTTTCAGTGCTGATAAAAGTAGTGCCACAAAAAGAGCAGCAGATTCGAAGCTGCGTGAAGGCAGGCTGGGATCTCAGCTCAGGTAGGCTCTAGCCTAGGGACAAAGGACAGGCAGACCCCTTGACCTCATGAGCTTCAGTTTGCTTCTCAGAAGTAAGTGGGTATCCCTTAGAGGTAGGGTTCCTGAGGGCAAAAATGCCCCTCAGGACACGAGGGTTAGGGAGGGGAAAGCATGTCTCTGGAGAGAGGCAAGTCCAGCTTTGAATTCTGCCTCCACCACGAATCCACTTATTCAACCTGGGGCAAGGCTCTCTGTGCTTCAATTTCTTCCTCTATAAAATAAGAGTAACTAAGCAACCTCACGGAATGCTATTAGGATCAGCACCATGCCAGGCACACTGCAGGCATTTAATACATTGTCGTTGTTGTTAGCAGGGTATTTAGCCACAAAAGGAGCAGGAAGGGATTACAGGTAGAAAAAAATAGCAAATAGCATGAGCAAAGGCTGTGATGAAAGAATAAGCAAGTACTTCAGGAGGCTGTAAGTGGATCGGTGTGGCTGACTGAGGCAGGATAATTGTAGATAATATATTTATGAATGTACGTTAAAACCGAATCCAAGGCAGACCCTCTAGACGTCACCCCACAAAACTAGGGAGTTACTGAAACCCTGGGCTGGAGATGAACATGCCCTCCCTCTCCAGAAGCCGTCAGTGCCTCAGCAAACATCACAATGCTGGGCTCAATTCCGGGGGCATCTACCCCACCAACTAACTGCTGTGAACGACCCGTCAACAGGAACTCTACTGTGGATGTTCATGGAGTGGTCCGGGGAAGCAAGGATTCCTTGGTCAATTGCTTTTGAGATTGATTATTTGATCTGTTATCAAATGGTTAGTTGGATGACCTATCAGAGCAAAGATGCCCTGGCGGGTAGCGGGAAGGGGCTGTGGGGAGAAAAGGCGGAAAACCACCGCCTGGGGAACCTGATGTGGGCGCCCTCACCTGCAAACGCCATGATTTTCACCACCTGGAGAGGTTCCATCTTATGATTCAGAATCAGCTGTTGTTCATGTGTAAGTTGGATGGTTTTCTTGCTATAATCATGACAGAAGAGAAATGAGAAAAACAGAAAGACATGAAAAGTCCAGGGGATGGACAGGCTGTCCAAAAACCAAACAGACAAATACGATACACAAAAGCTGACCAGAAAAAGGCCTCCCCTTACGGGAATAAAAATGGTCTAAAGCTAGATTATAATGGTGACGCACACTCGGGCAGTATCACTGAACTACACTCTTAGGACGGGTGAACTTTACACAATGCACATTATGCCTCAATGACGTTGCTGAAGTGAAGCGTAACATCTCCCTCCCTGAGCATGAGGAAGAGTCAAGGACAGAAGACAAAACACGTGCTGACCGACATGCACACGTACCCTGGCCAGACAGACGGCTCCTCTTTAACTTTTGTGGCCTGAGTGCAGGAATTCTCCTGAAGATACAGGCAATAGAAAATGTTGTAGTGAATCCTACCAGAAAAAAAAGTAGATTTAGAGAGTTTCAAATTCGAGTCACAATCTGTATCTTTTTTTTTTTTTTTTTTTTTGAGACGGAGTCTGGCTCTGTCGCCCGGGCTGGAGTGCAGTGGCCGGATCTCAGCTCACTGCAAGCTCCGCCTCCCGGGTTTACGCCATTCTCCGGCCTCAGCCTCCCGAGTAGCTGGGACTACAGGCGCCCGCCTCCTCGCCCGGCTAGTTTTTTGTATTTCTTAATAGAGACGGGGTTTCACCGTGTTAGCCAGGATGGTCTCGATCTCCTGACCTCGTGATCCGCCCGTCTCGGCCTCCCAAAGTGCTGGGATTACAGGCTTGAGCCACCGCGCCCGGCCTGTATCTTATTTTTCCTCGGATGGATTTAAACTCCTTCCCATTTCTAAAAAGAAAATACCTACCACCATTTAATGGAAAAAAGAAAGAAAAGGATTTAAATATATCTATGGCTGGCAAAGCATTCTCAGATAACACAGTCCTGGGAAAGGTGTAGTTTCTATGTATATCACCAAGAGGAGGAAGAGACCAGGACAGGCTCTTCAGGGAATGACGGGCATTTAAGAGCTAAACAACCAGAAAAGCTGTAAGGACCAGTGGAAGGCAAAGGGAAACACTGCTCCTAGCACTGAGACTCTTGTTTGAATGATACTCACTATACCTGCGGATAAAAACACCAGCCTCTTTCTAAACCTCAGTGGCTCTGCTGTCTACTTCTTATGACATGACATTGCTTTAGAAGCATGAACGCATTCTATCTTTTAAGGTCCCAAGAAAAGGGACTACGCTACGGATAACAAGATCTGATTACTAAGGACCTGAAAACAACAGCCTCCAAGTCACCAAGAGGGACCAAAGATGACAAAGTTCAATCAGCAGAGGCACAGGACATTGTCAGACTCGTCAGACTCAGCTGGCACATGCCATTCCAAAGCCTCTCCAAGTCTCCCCTCGACTGTGGGGGAGACCAGGGGGTGAGCCTGGACTCGCTCCCCCAACAATCGAGTGTGCTGCTCCCCACCCCCAGAGCGAGAAGAGCCCGTCTCCAAGCCTCGACCTCTCCACTGCTCCCCATCCCCAGAGCGAGAAGAGCCTGTCTCCAAGCCTCGACCTCTCCAATGCAACAAATACCTTTAATAATCCAACATTTCAGATGTGATTATATTATCTCCCAGAAAAAACAGGAAGACACATAGAAACGCAACAAAAATCAACATACATACTGCCATGGACTGAAGTGCATCCCTTGAAAGTCCCGTGTTGAAGCGCTACCCCAATGTGGTGTGTGCAATAAGGAAGTAGTTAATGTTAGGTGAGAGTACAAGGGCAGGGCCCTGATCCAGAGGGATTAGGGTCCTCCTAAGAGGAGACGCCAGAGTGTTCTCTCCACCCTGTGGGGATTCGGCAAGAAGGCAGCCATCAGCAAACTCTTGGACACTTCTGGGGAATCCTGTTCCCTCCTGGTACCTTGCCACTGATGCCTGGGCACCAGTCACTCCCCTGGTGCCACCAGCCACCTTCCTCTCGGGGCTTGCAACTTCCAGGGGCCAGTCTCCCTGGAGAAGGCACCCCCTCCCCCGCCCCACCCCCGACGGTTTCTGCTTCTCCAGGATGGCTGCACAGTCGAGCTACCTGTCCCCATCACTCCAACTCAGGGACAAGGCCCTCCCCAGCTGCCCAGCACACCCTGAGTTTTAGTCTACATTTTTTTTTTTTTTTTTTTTAGAGCCTCACTCTGTCGCTCAGGCTGGAGTACAGTGGAATGATCTCGTCTCACTGCAGGCTCTGCCTCCTGGGTTCAAGTGATTTTCGTGCCTTAGCCTCCCGAGTAACCGGGGAATAGAGACACACACCACCAAAACTTTCCGGCTAATTTTTGTATTTTTTTTTTTTTTTTTAAGACGGAGTCTCACTCTGTCGCCCAGGCTGGAGTGCGGTGGCCGGATCTCGGCTCACTGCAAGCTCCGCCTCCCGGGTTTACGCCATTCTCCGGCCTCAGCCTCCCGAGTAGCTGGGACTACAGGCGCCCGCCACCTCGCCCGGCTAGTTTTTTTGTATTTTTTAGTAGAGACAGGGTTTCACCGTGTTAGCCAGGATGATCTCGATCTCCTGACCTCGTGATCCGCCCGCCTCGGCCTCCCAAAGTGCTGGGATTACAGGCTTTAGCCCAACGCGCCCGGCCTAATTTTTGTATTTTTAATAGAGATGGGGTTTCTCCTTGGTGGCCAGGCTGGTCTCCAGCTCCTGGCCTCAAGCGAACTGCCCGCCTCGCCTCCCGAAGTGCTGGATTACAGGTGTGAGCCACCGAGCCTGGCTTTATTCTACCTTCTAATCCGGGCCTATAAGATCCCTCAACTGCTCCTGTCCGTCCTTCACAATCTTGTGTTCCCTCCCACCCTTGCCATACTGCACTTTTTCTCTTCCTCACATGTCCCAAGTTCATTCCCATCTTCAGGCCCTTAAGGCATCTACACCTTCTCCTAAACTGCTCTCCCCACAGTTGTGAAACGGCGGCTCCTCCTCCACACTCAGGTTTCACTCAGACACTACCTGCTCAGAGAAGCTTTTTCCACCCCTCTAAAGCAGCATTCCCCCCATAGCACTCTGCTCTAGTTTCTCTGCAGTGCTCATTACTCACTAAAATGCCTTTTCACACATTCACTTACACAGGACCTGTCTTCCCTCACTAGATCAGGAATCTGCTCTAAGCTGTGGACCGGCTCCTGGACAACTATTGGACACGCACAGGTGTTCAGTGTTTGTCAGATGCACACGACTCCCCAGGCACTCCCCACCCTGCTGAGGAAACCATCGGGGCCCCTGTGAATCAGCAGCCCACACGCAACAGCCTCTCCCACGTGGTAAGATGGACGAGTCTTCTCCATCCAAGTGGGAAACGGAGGAAGCAGAGCCTAACATTTTCCCAGGGAAGCGAGGCCACAGGTGAATAAGGAAGGCTTCTCTTGGCGAGGGGCTTCCCCTAAGGCTGCAGGACCCATGATGGTAAAATCGGCCTTGGTGGTATCTTGCAGCCACCTACAACTGTATGTTCATAACGCGCTCTTACCAGCCTTTCCACATCAAACTCTCCACCCCTGGCTCCTGCAGAAGATGACGCTGAGGTGGAGCAGGGTGGGTCCCACAGCCTGCCAGCTGCTAATACTGCTAAGTGGCAGGGCTGGACCTGCTGCCGCATCTGGGACTCTCCCGTTATCAGAGCATCCCCTCCCCTCCTCCCGGGGCATTACCTATTGCTGATGTTAATCCCCTTCTCCCTCATGGCGTAGAGAAGCACGGCTATGCAGTACAGGGTCTCGGTGACATCTGGCATGGTCACCGTGGAGCTGGGTCTCCGGAGGCAGAAGAGCAGTCGCTGGATGTCATTCACACTGCTGGAGAGGAGCACCACAGCTGCCACCAGGGCCCAGACGTTGACACCCTGCAAGCCAAGTGCACAGGGAAGGAGGGACAGCCCAAACACAGGCCATGGTTAATACGAATCACAGCAGGAAGGAGCCGAGCCGGGGGTCCAGCTGCTGGCTACAGACTGTCCGGATTGAATCCAGATTTTCCAAGTGGTATTTGGGAAACAGGGGAGCCCTTCCGTTCGCCCTGGACTCCTTCTCATCACTTTTGGATTTGAGATCTTAGTTTTCTTTAATTAAATAACATGGATGAAGTATCTAACATAGAACCTTGAATAGAGAGACAGTCTAAAAATATGAGCTCCCTGTCATCTCACCACCCTACTCTCCAGGCCACGGGGGCTCTCAGGCCCATAACGTTTGGCGGGGCCAGAGAAAAACAGCCAGCAGGGGGAGCCCACCCAAGAGGCAAGAGAGACGCAGACACAGGAGAGGGCTGCTCGCAGGCTATGGGGGAAATAAAGTCTGGCAATTCTCCAGCATGATGGTGTTAACTCGCTATTTATTATTAGTAATAACTTTTCATGGTAAGTTAAATAAATATGAAATTACGGAAAGTTTATTCTGTGAAGACAGCATGCTCCTCTTAGCAATGTCTCCATAAATGTTCACTTACACAGAAAGTTAATAGTGGACACAGGTTTTTTGTTTTTTTGAGATGAAGTCTCACTCTCACACAGGCTGGAGTGCAGTTGCACAATCTCAGCTCACTGCAACCTCCGCTTGCCAGGTTCAAGCAATTTTCTTGTCTCAGCCTCCAGAGTAGCCATGACTACAGGTACATGCCACCATGCTCGGCTAATTTTTTTATTTTTGGTAGAGACAGGGCTTCACCATGTTGGCCAGGCTGGTCTTGAACTCCTGACCTCAGGTGATCCACCCACCTTGGCCTCCCAAAGTGCTAGGATAACAGATGTGAGCCACCACACCCAGCCTTTACCATTCTTAAGTTACTACACGTCTCTGTGTTAAAGAACACATTCCAAGAAAGGAATGTCCCATCCCCTCTCACTTCAACCATCCTATGAAAGAAGACCCACTCCACCACCATCAGCAATCATCTTCTTCAAGATAAAGAGAAATGCAGTTGCCTGGGTTCCCAGCGCTCTGTGGCCAGCAAAATACACGCAGAGGTTGCACGTAGCCTCGAAGATTAAATCTGGGAACCCCTGAACTGGAAGACGAGCAACAGGGCTGAGATTCAAGGAGACTGAGGGTTATTTCCAGCTTCTCATTACTTCATTGTGTGACTATAGCAAGACCCTTAATTTTTCTGTCCCTTTCAAATAAGCCAAGTTGTCAATAATGGGGTGGGCTGTCTTGTAAAGAAATCCTATTATTAAAAGTGTTCAGAGGCTAGATGACCACTTTTCAGAAATATTTCAGAGAGGATTCCTCAACCAAATGGGAAATCAGACTAAATGATTTTTTTAAATTTCCTCTAAATCTAAGACTCTATAATTATATGGCCTTTTATTTCTCCATTGGGAACGATGACAACATGAATGCTTCAAAGCATTCAGAGATTAAATACAGATATTAAAAATAAATACAAAGTCATCCTCAATTGAAGCTTCCTCCAGTGAAATAAGATGCCGCCTTCTCCCGCAGCCTCCAGACCTACCCCGGCAGCAGTGTAGAGGTCAGGGAGGTGTTGCCGCACACACGCCTCAGCCTCAGGGAGGAGGGGGTGGTCCCTCAGACTCCACAGCACCCTCTCGGGATCCACACTCGGGGAGCACTTAGTGGTGGCCGTGTATCTGTAAGACATTCATGGGAGAGGCCATGAGTAGGGTGACCATAAGCACTGATGTACAAGGAAGACTTCAAAGACGCCTTCCTTACAACAGGTGAAGCTCACCGTATGAGGTTCAGCACACACAGGTCTGACTCCTTTTCTATGCCACAGTTAGACAGGATGCCGTCCACTTTGCTAACAGCTTGCTCTTCGTTCATCAGGTATCGATGGTACAGCTTCTTCCAAGGAATGAACTATGTAGTTAAAAAACAAAATAACATGAGGCAAAGGCCATTACAAAGCAGATTAATGAGGTAGGCAGATCACCTGAGGTCAGAAGTTCGAGACCAGCCTGGCCAACATGGCGAAGCCCTGTCTTTACTGAAAAAACAATAGAAAAATTAGCCAGGCATGGTGGCACACGCCTGTAGTCCCAGCTACTCAGGAAGCTGAGGCAGGAGAATCACTTGAACCCGGGAGGCGGAGGTTACAGTAAGCCGAGATCAAGCCACTGCAGTGCACGTTAGCCTGGGTGACAGAGTAAGACTCCATCTCAGGGAAAAAAAAAAAAGAAAGAAAGAAAGAAAAAAAAAAAAGCAGATTAAGCCACAAACACAGAGATAACCTTTTACCAGTGAAAAG